>NC_135328.1:117986044-118260768 GCF_023851605.1 Tamandua tetradactyla | reverse complement strand
AAGGCGGCTGAGGGGGAGGGCGCGCAGGGGGGTGGGCTCGCGGGGCTGGGTAGGGGTCCCCCCGCGGGACCTGGAAGCGGTCGGCCGAGAGGAGGGCTGTGGCTGGGCGTGGCCAGGGCGGCCGGGGAGGGCGGGAGAAAGGCTGCGCACGGAACTCGGTGCGCCGTGTCGGCGGTTGGCGCCAGTGTAGCCTGTGCTCTGCGGTCTAACCGGGTTTCAATCCTCGGGGAGACCATAGCGGAGAGAAAGGGCGCAGCAGCCGGGAACTCCCGCGACCGTCAGGGCGGCCCCGCGTCTCCTGTGGTCCCGACCGCTGGCAGTGGGGACGCTGCGGCTCCGGGTAAAGAGGGAAGCTCAGTGCAGCGCTCCGGAGCCGTCGCCATGGAAACGGCCTGCATTTCCGAGGCAGTGAGGCGGCCCAGTTCCGGAAACTTCAGGTCATCTGCGGGAAAATAGACTTAAGAAGCACAGATGGAGGCAATGCGCAGAGAGAAAGGCGCCTACGTGTGTTTGGAAAACTGTTAGGCCATTCTTCTGGGTTTTAAAAATGAGATCATAAATGGCAAAATGAGCGCTAAGCTGCAAGACGGGGAGCTGACATTGAGCTCACACTTTCCTCCCCTCCCAAGACTACGAGTTGACCTCAGGGTGTCCCTCGGGGGGGGGGGTGCACAGACACGCCCCAGGGATGCGGGGAGAGTGCTGGAGCTGCGGGAGCCGGGGCAGCTGTGTGCGCGCGGGCAGAAAGCGGGCACCCACCCCCTGCGGTGCGGGGGGCTCCCGGCCGTGCTCTGCCCGCGGGGGGCTCCGGGGGGCCGCCGAGTCCTGGGGCCGCAGTCAGCTGCCTGGGACGCCGGGACAAGGGTTTCTGCGGTTAGGGGCGAGGGTGTTTGGGGTTCCAGCCCCGCCCTGGCGCGTTTCCCCTCCTGGCATTTGAGTAATTGTTCCAAAGTATCATCAGGAGGGCGCGGCGCTCACAGAAACCTGAGGCCGGAAGGGCCCTTTAGAAGCAATCGCCGCGCGCCTTGAGGCAGGGCCACCCTCCCGGGTGCTGGGCCGCCTGCATGGGGGGGCGGGGGCTGCCGGCCAGGAGGGGTCCCATCGGCCTCTGCGCTGCCCCCTCCCCGCCAGTCACTCAGAGAAGGACGAGAACGAGGAGCCGAGCGTGGAGAGGACGCCTGAGCCGGCGGGGACGCGGACCTGGGCCAGGGACCATCCAGTCGGCGTCCCCAGTCCGCGCTTTGGCTTTTCTGCGCGATTCGTGGGCCGTGGGGTCTGATAAGAGCGCGTGTCCACGCGGGAGGGGCCGGGCAGTGGAGGCCCCAGCACCGAGCAGGGCGCTGTATGGGAAAACCGCGCGGGGCCCGGGGCCGCCTCCAGCACGCATTTGCTGCCACCCCTGGTGCACCAGCCCCAGGTCCCGGGTGGAGGGAGTCAGGCGCTGAGCCTTGCAGCTTTCCACAGCTCCATGGGGACGGTGTCAGCTCCCCATTGCACCCTAAACCTGGGCCACAGGGAAGGGCCAGCAGCGTCTAGATGTCAGGAGGAACAGTAGTGCGTGGCCAGTGGGCGTTACCACCGGCCTGCACAAGAAGGTTCTGCTAAGGGAAGAGGGAGGCCCGGGGAGGCCTTGGGATGAGGGGGGGCCGTGCCCAGCCCGGATCCCACGTTTAGGCGGCCCCAAAGGCGGTCCCTGTGACTGCCGCCCTCTGCACGCGCCTGCCCTGCTCCCGCAGGACGGCTCAGCCTCTCCTCAAGGGCAGTTCTCTTTTCTCAGAAAGGCTCCTTTCCTGCCCTTCGGTATTTGGAGACTCCGGTTTCTCTTGAGGCAGAGGACAGGGCCCGGGTCGGATTTTCTAAAGGGCTGCGAGGGCCGGCCCTGCTGTGGCTACTCAGGAAGAGGCGGCCAGCCTGAGGGGGGGGCATACGGGCACTGCTGGGCTCTCCCAGGCTTGACCCACTCCAGCACCAGGGTTGCAGGGGCACCGAGTCCATGGTGATCTCCGCGCTGCTGGGCCGGGCCCTGTTCTCCAGCATGTGTGCATGTCCGTGTTTATGTGTGTGTTTGTGTATGCATGTGTGCATGCACACACATACATGTGCATGTGTGTCTGTGAGCACACGTGCGTGTGCATGTGGTTGCACGTGAATGTGTGTGTTTGTGTGTGTGTGTGTGATGGGAGCTGTCGAATGGGGGCCATGCGAAGTTGTGACCCACCCTAACTAATGTTCCTCCACACTGCCCAGCCCCCTCTGTGGCGTGGGGTAGAAGCCCAGGCAGGGAGTGATTGAAATCGTCAGTGACTCTACTGCAATGCTTTATAGCTAGGCTCTTTAAAACAACCCAATCCCAACCTTGGAGAGTCTTAACAATAGCTGAAGGGGTTCTCCTTTTGGACCCCATTAGATGAGGTTTTGTCAGTTCTCCAGTAGCCCACTGCAGGTCAGAAAGAGCCCGTGTTCTCCATTTTCAGCTGGCCTGAGACCAGGGGACACCCTCCCCACCACCTGGCAGAAGGAGAGCCGGCCAGCAGGCGTTCCCCCCCTGCAGAGACATATCTTGCCCATCTTCTGCCTAGGGACACATTGCAAACCCTGACTGCTCTCCAGCTGGTAAGACTGACTGCAGGCAAGATCCCACCTGGCCTTTGCTGCTGGGACAGCTTCCCAGGGACTCACTGTTGGACCAACTTGCTGCCTCAGTGTCTTTTCAAAAGAAAAGGGGAAAACAACTCAGTCCAGTCCTTGCATTCCCTGGGTGTTTGCACAGGGCGGGCAGGGTGCGAGCAAAGGACTTCAGGGGCTGGAGGGGCTGTAACCCCGGCATGGGACATGTGGCCTGCTCTGTCATCTGCACAGCCTGCTGTCTTCCTGGTGGATGTAGCTCTGAACCCTGGAGGGTCCACCCAACATGCTGTCTCCCCTGAAGCCTCAGGTCTTGCATCCCCCTGCCTCATTTCGCACCTGGTCCCCCCCAATGGCTGTGTCCCCGCGGCCTGCACCCCCTCGGCCTTTGCTTGGTGAGCCCTTGGGAGCTGGCATGGGGACAGGTGGCAGCTGCTGCTCCTGGGGGCTCATGGCTGCCCTCCTTTACCAAGGTGACACTGTTATGCTGCTAACTGGTGCTGTTCTTGTTTTGTAACATTGTTGCAGGAAGTGGTGCATTTAAATAAAAAAGAGTTTCCAATCTGATGTAGTTCTGTGTTTGAGGAAGTTTCCTGGGACAGATCGGGGTGTACCTGGAGCTGCCCGGTGGAGAACCCCGGCATGCCGCCTCTGCTGTCCCCCAGTGCACCAGAATCCCTCTCCGTTATTATATGGCAAATTCTTCCCGGGCACTGCAGCGTCTGTGAGTCTTCCTCCCACTTCCTCCCATCATTACAAACTTGTCTAAAGGAGTGAGGTTAGAGAATGGAAATCCAGCTGTGAAAGGAGTGCCTGCATATGTCCTGAATAGAGAAAGGCAAGACTGCGTGCGGGCGCAGGAAAGCGAGTCTTATAGCAGGAGGTGTTTCCTGAAGCTTCTACATCCTGGCAGTGCATGGAACACTCTAGAGGCTGCCCACGCCTGGCTCAGAATAAGCCCGAAGGGCTGTCCAGACTGCACTGCTCCAGGCACTGGGTGACTTCCGTGTGGCGGGTACGTTTGCCTCTCAGACTTGGGCTGGCCGTGTGGGCGCCTGCTGCCCCACGAGTGTTCAGCCCACTCACCTGGCCACCTCTCCAGGGCCACCTGCCCCATGACCACTGTGACCACCCATGCTCTATGATGACCAGGTGGGCCTCTGGGCCCTTTGCAGCCGGCCCCTCCCTGAGCCAGTGTCTCTGGGCACATGTGGGCCTCCGGCCCCTCCTCTCTGCTTCTCTGTGCCTCACCCCACAGACACACAGAGACAGAGACACCTACAGATGCACAGACAAACAGACATACAGACAGAGACACCCACAGACACACAGACACAGAGACAGACACACACAGACATTCAGATAGAGACACCCACAGACACACAGACATACAGATGCAGAGGCAGATGCACAGGCACACACAGACATACAGTAATACAGACACTCAAAGACACACAGAGACACAGACACGCAGACATACAGACACACACAGATGCACAGAGACAGACGCAGAGACACACGGACACATAGACACACAGTCACAGACACAGGGACACAGATATTGGTACCAGCAAGTGGAATGCTGTGGTTTGCAAATACCAAATGTGTTGAAATGGCTTTCTAAATTACTAAGGGGAAGATTCTGGAAGAGACATGAGAAAGCTTGATAGAGAAGGCCTAGAGTGCTCTGAGGAGCCTTTTGATAGGAATGTGGACTCTAGAGATACTTCTGAGAAGGCCTTAGAAATGAGGCATGTGGACTCTAAGGATGCTTGTTAGATCTTTGGGCAGAAATGATGAACATGTCATTTAAAACTGGAAGGAAGTCATTCTTTGGAGATGGAAGCAGGATTTGAGAGTGAGAAACTCAGACGTTTAGCTGAAGAAACTTCCAAACTGAATATGTAACATGCAGCTTATAGTAAAATGCAGCAGGAAAGAGATCAGCTGAGAACTGAACTCTTGGGTACAAAGAAACCAGAAATTGAAGGTCTGGAAAATTATGGGCTTCCAGGAAGGAGAGCCCATAGAATAGTGCCCCACATGAGGATTTCACCAAACATGGAAGCAGTCAGCCATTACAGAACAAGTGAGAATTGCAGATGGAGTTATCCAGGAAGGATTTGTGGGAAATCCTCTTGTCTGATGGGCACAATCCCAGCATATTACATAGAAAACCAACAAGAGTGCTGTGGGATCTGTATAAAGGAACCACTGCCAGTCTGGACTAAAAGGGACAGAAAAAGGACAAATTGAAGGAAAAATAATTTCAGAGGCAGAGCCATGGACGCTAAGGTCTGAAGCCAAGAAGCCTTAGACCAGGAGAGTGGACCCACCCGTGCACTTGGAGAGGGTGAGTTTGCCAAAAGGCAGTGGGTGGACCTTCTACCTGGGTGTTCTGGGAGAGTTGTCCAGGCCTTGGAGAGGGTGGAGAGCACATTCCTTTGGAACTGGGGGAGCCTGGCTGCCACCCCATTGTCATGGAGGAATTATGCTGTGTCCTGGAGATGGCAGAGAGCCTGGGTGTGTCCCCGATGCTTGGAGAGGGAGGAGCTGAGAAAAAGGTGGTCTCCCCAGTGTCCCCCAAGGTTGCAACCACCTCAGTGTTTGGAGAGAAGTGGGCTACTGCATAGGCGCTTGGAAAGGGTTGGCCTGCTGCTTTCTAAAGCCCTGAGGATAGATGACTCTCAGACTCTGAAATCCAGTGAAGTTTGTCCTGCAGGTTTTTGGAACTGTTTGAGTCCGGCAACCTCTGTGTTCCTTCCATTTCTCCCTATGGAAATGACACCATATGTTTTGTGACTGTCCCTCCTTTGTATGTTGGCAGCACATAACTTGTTCTGACTTTCACAGGTCTAGAATGAGAAGAAAATTGTTGCCTTAGAATGGACCATGCCTGTGGCTGACTGATTCAGAAATTTTGTACGGGTTTTAACTTTGTATTGTATTTGTTTTGTTCCTGAAATGGTTTAAGGCTTTTGTGATATTGTGATGGAGTGAAAATATTTTGTATGTGGATAAAATGTGTCTTTTGGGGGGTCAAGAGGGTACATTGTGCTGGTTTGAATCTTTTATGTACCCCAGAAAAACCATGTTTCAATCCTGATCTAGTTGTGTGGAAGCAGCCGTTTCTGTTAATCCTTATTCCATACTGCAGGTTGGAAACTTTTGATTAGATTATCTCCACAGAAATGTGGCATGCCCACTTGTGGGTATGACTTTTGATTAGATGGAGCTGAAACTCTGCTCTTCCCACGTGGGTCCTGAGTAGTTTACTGGAGTCTTTAAAAGGGGAAATATTTTGGAGAAACCTCACAAATGACCGAGCCAACAGAAAGTTTACAGCAGAGCTGACACAGATACCACCACTTGGAGAACAGAGACACTGATGTTTGGAGAAGCTTGGAGCCCAGCAGATATCACCATGAGATGTTGAGCAAGCCAGAACCTGGAGAGAGCAAAGGGCCAAGAGATGAAAGCCAGCCCTGGAGAAGCAAGGTAAGGAACCCCCACAGGAACAGAGGCTGAAAGGAATGGAGCCCAGGAGCAAAGGACCAGCAGATGCCTTCCCAGCTGATAGTGTTTTCCTGGCCTATCGACCTTCCTTGAATTAAGGTGTCTTTCCCTGGATGTCTTAGTTTGGGCATTTTTATAGGCTTAGAACTGTAAACTTGTAACTTGTTAAGTTCTCTTTTAAGAAGCTGTTCCAGTTCTGGTGTAGCACATTCCGGTAGCTTACAAACTAATTTGACACATGCAGGGCCACAGATACACACAGGGACAGACACGCAGGCAGGCCAGGCCTGCCGGGCAGCAGGTGGAGCCATGGCCATGGTCTGAGCTGGGGCAGCGCCTGCTGGGGGCGGCCAGGGGCTGGTCAGGGCAGGAAGTACAGGTGGAGCCATGTGTGCCGGGGACCCCCTCCCGTGCTTGTCCCCAGGGAAGTCAGTGGGAGGCCTGGGGTTCTGGGGGGCTGCTCACCAATCCCCTGTCCCACTGCCAGCCCCAGCCTCAGGGCCCTGCATATGGTCTGGGCCCTGTGGACGCTGCAGCCCACACCGCGGGGGCACACTGCTGAGGACGTGCCACGTGGACTGGGAGCCCACATGCTGTGACAGGTGCAATGCTGAGGGGGTTTAAGCCCCTCTCCCCTGTAACATGCTCTGCCCCTCCTCCTGCCCCCAGCTCGCAGCTCGGCCCCAGCCCCTGTCTACTGGCGTGGGACTTAAGGCCTGGCTCTCTAAGGTGGGAGAGGCCTTGTTTCCTGCTGGGTGCTCAGTGGCGCTGCTTCTGCCCCCTCCTCCTGAGACCTTCTGGGGAAAAAACAGACCACTTTTAAAAGAATCACATCGAGGGCAGGCCACAGTGGCTCAGCAGGCAGAGTGCTCACCTGCCATACCAGAGACCCAGGTTCAATTTCTAGTGCCTGCCCATGAAAAAAAAATTGATTATCTTTCTTTAAAAATTCACTTAGGTATGTAACAACATGAATGGACCTTGAGGACATTATGCTGAGTGAGATTATTCAGAAACGAAAGGACAAATACTGTATGGTCTCAATGATATGAACTAAATTTAGTGAATGAACTTGGAGAATTTCAGTTAAAAATAGAGACCATTAGGAGATAGAAATAGGGTAGATATTGGGCAATGGGAGCTGAAGGGATACAGATTGTGCAACAGGACTGATTGTAAAAACTCAGAAATGGACAGCACAATACTGCCTAACTGTAATACAATAATGTTAGAACACTGAATGAAGCTGAATGTGAGAATGATATAGAGGGAGGAGGGCTGAGGGCACATATGAAATCTGAAGGAAAGATACGTGATAAAGACTGAGATGGCATAATCTAGGAATGCCTGGAGTGTACAATGATAGTGACTGGATATACAAATTAAAAAATGCTTTTGCATGAGGAAGAACAAAGGAATATCAATATTGCAGGGTGGTGAAAGTAGATGATCATTCATATTTTAAAACTAACTTATGTGTGAGACTAAAGCAATAAAAGCTTATTTGGTACAAAATTTATATTTTGACTAGTGCATTTCCTAGTATAACTAATGTGGACAGTTTAATTGAACACCATAAGTTCATGGAACCTTGAATAGGGCATGAGATTTTGTAGGTTCATCCAGAATGATATCCCAATAACTCTCAGAGTGATTTGAACAGTGAATAAAAGAGTATTTGCAAAGTCCCCTTGGGGGAGTAGTGAGAAAGGGGGAAAATTCAACTTCTCTATTTGGAGGATTCCTGATATTCTCACAAGCAGTGGGGACAACCAAATCAATAGGCCTAGCCCTCAATCTTGGGGTTTGTTCATATGGAACATCCCCACAAAGGATAGGCTAAGCCTACTTAAAATTACGCCTAAGAGTCACCCCCAGAGAATCTTTTTTGTTGCTCAGATGTGGCCTCTCTCTCAGCCAACACAACAAGCAAACTCATTACCATCGTGGGACATGACCCAGGGGTGTGGACCTTCCTGGAAATGTGGGACAGAAATCCTAGAATGAGCTGGGACTCAGCATCAAGGGATTGAGGAAACCTTCTCGACCAAAAGGGGGAAGAGAGAAATGAGACAAAATAGATTATCAGTGGCTGAAGGATTTCACTCAGAGTTGAGAGGTTATCCTGGAGGTTATTCTTATGCATTATATAGATATCACTTTTTTAGTTAAGGTATAATGGAGAGGCTGGAGGGAAGTGCATGAAAATGTAGAGCTGTGTTCCAATAGCCATGTTTCTTGAAGATGATTGTATAATGATATAGCTTTCACAATGTGACTGTGTGATTGTGAAAACCTTGTGTTTGGTGCTCCTTTTATTTATGGTATGGACAGATGAGTAACACATGGATCAAAAATAAATAAATAATGGGGGAACAAATGTTAAAATAAATTTAGTAGATTGAAATGCTAGTGATCAATGAAAGGGAGTGATAAGGGGTATAGGAAAAAAAATAGGGGAAGCAAAGGCTAAAAGATATTGGGTAGATGGCAATGCTGTTGGTTGGTGAGAGGGAGAGGTAAGGGGTATGGTATGTAAGAGTTCTTTTCCTTTTTTTTTTTTCTGAATTGATGAAAATGTCCTAAGAAATGATCATGGTGATGAATAAACAACTATGTGATGATACTGTAAGTTACTGATTATATTCTAAGAGTGGAATGATCATATGGTAAGTTTGTGTTTGTATGTGGTTATGTTTTTAAAAAATTTAAAAAAATATTCACCAACCCACCCTCCCATTCCCGGGACCAGAGGGTTTCTGGGATGTGAGCTCTCAGTGCTGTCCAGCGGGCACGCAGCTGTGGAGCGGGGCCCCGGGTGGACAGGATGAACTGCCCCTTTCATGTGGGCCCCAATTCCACAGCATTTCCTCCCATTCCATTGCTTTTCTCACTGTGCAGATGTGCCAAGGGGACCTGCCCGAGTGTGTGGCTGTGCTCTGTCCCCCCGGGGCTACCCACGTGTCCCTGACCACTGGGGGCCAGCTCTGCCTTGGCTGCTGTCTGTTTCCATGTAAACTTTGCTCTACGGGAGTTCTGTGTCCTTAGCCCATGCCCTCTTCCCTCTCCTGTGTGGCCCTCATGCCACCTTGATGGATGCTTCTTGACCACTCCTGTTGGGTCCGAGAGGGCTGGCTCCCTCCCTCTTTCCTCATTGATCTTGTTTCTGAGTCTTTGGGTCATTCTCATGCTTAGATGGTCCTGAGGAGTAACTCCAGGTCCAGGTGAAATGCAGGAAAGAAAATCTAAGAAGAAGGGAAGAGGGAAAAGGAAGAGGGGCCAGTGGCTGTGCACACCCCACCCACCCTGGGACTGTGAGCCAGGCCAGGTCCCCAGCATGTTGTGTCTGTCCTGGGAGAGGGGCCAAGCCCAGCAGCTGCAATCTCCTCCTGGGCTGCTTTCTGAAGAGTTGTCCTGCAGGAGAGGGGATTTTAAGGTTTCACTGAAAATTATTTCTGTTTCTGAGCTTTGTGCCACAATTGGGAAACTGAGATTCCTGCAAAGTGACCACTTCTCTTGGGGAAGCGCCGCTCATGGTGACGTGACTGCATGTGACTGATGGAGAGCCCCGGGGCAGGGACATGGGGCACCAGGCACATTTACTTGCTCAGATCCAGGGCGGAAGAATCGGCGACTTCTCAGCAGGGATCTGCTGGGAATGGGGCAGTCACCGTGCACCTAAGCTGGGTCACTTTACTGCCAGACGCAGGGATGATCCTCTCCTTCTGAGGATGGTTGCAGGCATTTGGCTTCAGAGCCTGCCCACAGGGTCGAGAAGGATGCCGCAATTGATGGAGAGAAAATCTCTTCCAGTGCAGGACATAGAGGCCCGGTGGCTTCATGTCAAAGCAAGTTGAACTGTGCTGAGGTCAGGGGCGCAAGCATTTTTCTGAAAAGTGTCAGATAGCAAATATTTAAGGCTTTGTGAGGCGTACTGTTCCCATGGCAATGCCTGGGCTGTACCCTTCGGTGCCCAGCAGCCTCAGACGGTGCATTGGTGGATAAACTGTGCTGGTAAACCTTTCCTTATGGACTCTGAAATCTGAATTTTTATCTGGTAGATCACAGCTTCAAAGAATGTTTACTTTTTTGATAAAAAATACTTGGATGCAAGCAATTTAAATAGTCCGTCCTAGCAAGTCATGGACAAAGGCAAGAATTTGTGAGATGAAAATAAATATTTTAGGCCACACGCCTCAGTGGAATTTGGTTAGCTGCACTGAATGTCCTTGTGGAGGCAGAGCTCTAGCAGCAAAGCAAGCCTGCAAAAATGAGAGGAAGGCAGAGGTTTTTAAAATCCTGGCACCGTCCTCACAAATCATGCATTCATATAATTTACATGCTCATTTCCTCTTTGATAAAATGTTTGCTCCTGAAATTATTTCAGGACTTTCACTGTCGGTGAAAGTTGTTTCATTTTTTTCTATTATAAATTCTCAAAACCTGGTGCTTCACTGCATATTCCATTTTGAATGTCTTCAGTTCTGCAATTTCACACACCCCCTTATCTTCTAAATTTAATTCTTTTCCAGAAGTCCTGCAAAGAAAAGAGCAATAATAATTCTTGAATATTCACAATTATCTTCTTACAAGTGAATGCGAGAGGATTTTATTGCATATTTAAAAGGGTTTTCTTTAATTTAAAAAATTGTTTCTCCAAGTTTGGCTGTATGATACAGTAGTGATCATTTAACGGGTATTTCCTAGGTCTAGAAGTATTTTTCTAACTCAGAAGAAATAGTTTTTTCCCAGCACTGAACTGGGCACTGCGGTAACCATGTGACTGCCTCACAGTTGGGAGCACTCAGACCTGAAGTTTTAGGCTAACATTAGCTCAAGCTGCAGTAACCTTTACCCTTTTGGCAGCAGTCAGTCCCTGACCATCGAGTCTTCACATCCACAATGCTTGGCTAAACAGAGCTACCAGAACATTCAGTGAAGTCATTTAGTAAATGATCAAAGTAGCTATTTCAATTGATTTTATTTTCATTGCCCTCTGACCGAGCTGTGGAGGCTCCTGGGTGTGGCGAGAAAGACGCATTTCACCTTCAGTGCCTCTGTGTTTGCCCGAGGCTGCTCCTCGTGAACCGGTGACCCTAGGCCCCAGTGGCCTTGCCGTAGTCCTGCCCTCACGCAGAAGGACCTGAGCCAGGGAGGCGGCTCAGGGGGCTGAGGCCTCTGCCAACCCCCAGGCTTGGGCCCTAGCTGCCTCCTCCCTGCATCCTTTCCTGTCCTTGGTGCACTGACCTGCACACATGAGGTAAAGTGACCGGCTGCTGGTGGACATGGCAGAAAAGATGAAGATGGAGGAGGAGAGGCTTGTGCAGATGACTCATGAACTCAGGGCCCTGTGGCTTCAGGGATAAGTGGCATAAAAGCCAAATGAATGAGAACCATGTGTGTTGCAGGCTAGCAAAATGCCTACATTGTTTTAGTAGCATGTCCCGGGCTTGAGCATTTGTTTGTCTCTGAAATTTAAGGTCATGGAGAGTGAAACCTTGAAATGCTAATGCTGCAGGCCTCCTGGTTTAAGGAAGACTATCTGTTATGCTTGAATCTTCCTTGCTGACCTTTGAGTCAAAGTTTTGTTTTGTGTGAAATTATTTTTGTTATTCTATATTTTTGCACTCATAACACAGACACAGCCTTCTCTGAGGCATTACAAAAATAAAGTAACCATTTTGTCCACTGGGCTGTTTCATACAAAGACATTTCTTGAGCTCAAAAGAAATTGTTAACAATTCATGTGTTGGACACTGAATGGCAGTATAACACTGCAAATAAGGCAAAAAGAAGCGTGCAGCTCAGTTTCTTTGGAAATTAAATTATGATGGCTTTGTTTAAGTGCATTTTATTGCCATAGCTGTGCATGTGGAGAGTTGAACCTTACTTTTATCTGCTGAGACCTGATAGTGGAGTCAGACTTAAAACTTGTAACTAACCAGTTCCATTGAAATTTGTCTAAGTGATGAATGAGGAGAGAATGGTGATTTTGAGATTTGCATTGAGTATTTGTTTTTTTATGGTTTTAAGGCTTTAAGCAACTGCCTGCTGTGGTAGCTCACACTCAGAGCTCTTTTTCTTTCATCTGAAGGAAGCATATCTGTGTGGGCAGGTTTCAGGCAATGCTCATTCATCCCCTCAGCAAGTTCTTGAGTGAAAAGGTTGATTTTCTGGGTATGCAAGCAAATATCTTGCATTAACACAGTTGCCGTGCTGTTTTCCTAGCAGATTGAAAAGTGACTGATATATGGCTGGAAAGCGAATGTTATTGTCCTGCGCTCTGGTGAGCGTTGACTGCAGCTCTCATGCCTTCCCATTGTCTTAAGTCTGACTGCCGTTAGACTGACTGATCTTCAGTACAAAGCAAATGGGCCGGGCCAGCTGGAGAGCGCTGATGTGTTCTGCTTCTGTCCTGTGGCCTCGGACAGCTGAGGGCCATGGCAGTGTGGGTTCAGCAGCGCTGACCTGAGGGTAGCCTCTGCCCGGCAAGGAGCACTGGCTGGGGTCCCGATCTTCCTCACCAGGGGCGGCAGGCAGGAGTCCCCGAGTTCTGTCCAGGAAAGTTCTGGAATCTCAGCTAGCCGACCAGGGGCCGCCTTGCAGCTCAGTGTCACTGCCTCCAAAGCTGAGGCTCGCACAGCTGTGCACAGCCTCTGCAGTGGTGCCTTCCAGTGAGAACTGGGACACAAAAGGGCTTAGCACCAGCCTCCCCACCACAGGTCATCTGGCGGTTGTGTGTACGTGGACTGGACACTTCTGAGGCCCTCCAGGCTTTCATGCCGGCCGCGACGTTGTGACAGATGGTGAGGAAAGGATGGGGGGACGACAGTTATGGCAGTGCCCTTCTCATTTGGGGGACTCTGATCAATAAAAATCGGCCCTTAGAAATGATTAGAGGAGGGTTTTGGTTTGTATCACCTCACTTTGATGCCGGGGGCCCCATCTGTATGCCCAGATGTCCGAGTCTGGTCTCCTCTTCCTCCACGAGCGCTAACAACACTAAGCATTTTAAGTGGTCCTGTGGTTTTCCCATTTGAGCAGAGCAAATGTGGCCAGTGGAAAACTGCTGCTTCTGATGGGTTCTTACTTTTTAAGAGGAACCTTTTTCCCTTTTAAGATGAAGCTGGTAGCCTTTGAAACCATGGTTAGCCCTGGAAGCCCAGGGATGGTTCCAGGCAGAGCAGATGGCATGGAATGCGCTTCTGGTCTCTTTCAGGGGAGTTTAGCTGCGTTTCATCCCCCTGCACTGGAATTTCCTGTTGTCTGTCCTCTGCATTGTCTGCTTCACACCTCTTCTCTGCCAGGAGGGGAGGGATGTAGAAAACAGTCTAAGTTGGCAAATCCACCCTTTCCCAGATACCAGTTCAAGCATGCACACCCACATACATGCACTCACTCACACATGCATGCACAATGTCACATGCACACACTCACACACATACACTCACACACACACTCACACTCACACACACATGACTTACTGTGTTGGTTTTCATGGGCCATCGCTTCCGGAAGCCCGGCCTGTGCCCCCACTTTGGGACAAAGTGAGCTGGAGCTCCCTGGACACTGGTGGCCACCTGGGCCTTGGGTGATACCCTGAACAGGGACCAGCCTGCGTGCCAGAGCCATGGCTGGCCACAGAGCACCACGGGGGCAGCTGCCCACAGTGGGTTTGGTTTGAATTGCACAGTTATACACATTGCATGTATGGCCAACTTTCACAAATTGGGAGCTTTCAAATCAAAGCCTGATGTCACTTCCTTTGAGAAAATCACTGGATCTGCCACACCAGCTTCCTGCTTGCATGACAGTTCTGAGTTCTGAGTTCTGAGTGCTTCGGCTGCCCAGGTGCCATGCAGTCTCCACCAACTTCCCATCTCCTGCCCGCGTAAATCGCCGACGGTGGCACCATTTGTGGGGTCCGCCCTGCACCTGCCGCCTCCTTGCATCTGTCACCCACCAGGCCGCTGTGCCCTGAGGAAAGGGCCAGCAGCCCCAGCATTCACCTGGGCCTCTGTGCAGATGGAGCAAGCATTGCAAGGAAGCTCTGATTTGTGAAGGAGAGGATGATGTCAAAGGAGGAGCATTGGCATCGGGTGTGCTGGTCCCATATGGTTTTCTTTAAGGCATTGAGTAAGGCCTGTCTCCAAGTGCCTGTTCCCAGCTGTGACCTGTATCAGCACTGACATGGCCAAAGGGGCCTTGTGGACCATGGGGCTCTTCCCCTTGCCAGGGCTGTCGCTCTGTCATCCTTCTAGCAGCTGCATTCAGCTCTTAATACAATGATGCAGAAGCATTATTTTCAAACAACTCCAGAGAATGTTTCACTAACAATTTAAAAGATGACTTGCTCTCAAATATACTTTAAGAAGAAGAAGTATTTTCCCCCGATACTTTTTGAGCCATGTAAACTTTTCTAGCTGCATTTGAGTTTGGGTGAAAAAGTGTTTTCCTGGGGGTTCGAGAGTGGTTCACTGGTGGAATTCTCGTCCGCCATGGGGGAGACCCAGGAGAGATTCCCAGTCCATGCATGTCCCAAAAAAACATATAAACAAGCAAATAATTCAACAAACAGGGCTGCAGTAGCGGGTCACAGCACCACAAGTCGCTGGACGTGTCCATATTGAATAAGCAGTGACAAAATTGTAAGAGAGCAACTAGTTGCTTTAAAACAAAAGCATTTAACTACTGTCCCAGCAGAACTACATCTGAGGGTGTCTCTTGTACAGATGGATCCGCCAGGCTCGGCTCTCTGGGTTGAAGCCTCACCTGACCTCACCTGGCTGGCAGAGCCTTGAGGCCTTGGTTGGCCAGGTGGGGCCCTTCCCCAGGCTCTGAGCCACGCTCACCCCATTTACACCTATTCCAGGCTCACACACCTTCTGTCGCCACATCTCGGCATCTAAGCCATGGCCTCCTAGCACAGAGACATGGCAGCAGGAGCGCACGATGGGGGTGCTTGGATGAGCCTTTGTGAGGTCAGGTCTTTCCAAGGGGCTTTACACGATGCTTCTAGATGAAAGTTGCGTGGACAGAGAAGTGCTGTGTGAAGGTTTGCGAGCGTGGTAGATTCTTTAAAGGGGGATGTTAAATTGAACAAGTCCTTAAATAAATAATGTGTTGCCTGTGGGAGCACTATGCCTGCTGCTGGCTGCTCTGGACATGGTGTCTGTTGTCCAGTTTGTGTGTCCCTGCCCCCTGGCCCACTTTGCTCCTCTGGACCCTGCCCATAGCTACATGTTTGACTGTGCTGCACCTGTCGCCCCTGGCATTGCAAATGCAGCGTGAGCAGAAAGCCCTGAATCACCCCCAAATGCTCAGCAGGCAGCTGGGAGTTCCCTCCCAGGGCCATGCCCCCTCCCCAGGCCTTTTCCTCATTGTCCTGGGGCTCTGGACCATGTCCAGTGGCTCACACTCGCTCCCACCCCCCCAGCACTGGCACCAGGGCTCTGCAGAAAACAGAGCTGACAGGGTGTGGAAATGTACAATGTGTCAGAATCAAGAGAGTTAGAATAGGAATTGGCCCCAGCTCCTCTGGGGATTGGCCTGTCTGACTTCCATAAGGCAGTTTGTCGGTTGCAAACTCTGCTGAAAGTGAAGTTGAATTCCCCAGGAGAAGCAGGCTGGTTGAAGTAGAGGCAGAAATTCTCTCTTAACCTCTGAAATCCTCAATTCTGGCTATAAGACCTCCCACTGATTGGATGAGAATCCCCCCCCCCCCATTACTGAGGGCAAGCTTCTCTGTTGAATGTAGATACAATCAGTTGTAGAGGAAGTCAGCTGACTGTAGATGCAAATCTATCAATGATATCAAGACTCTCACAGTAACAGTGAGGCCAGTGCTTGACCAACAACCGGGGACCATTGTCCAGCCAAGCTGACGTGTGACACTCAGCGTCGTGGCAGTTTTTTTATTTTTATTTTTATTTTCTGTTATCATAGTCAACTGTTTCTGCCTAATTAGAAACTGTGTCCATGATCTGCTCCCAGCTTGCATGGCTCTTTTGGGAGAGGCAACAGAGGGTAAATGTGATTCTTTTTCGAGCCCTGAAAATGATGTGTTGCATCAGCCTGTTCAGATAAGGCGATTCTTTGGTTTGGACTCCTCTAATCCCGCCACCCATCTTGAGGCGATCAACATGGCTGAGCTTCGAGCTCAGATCGGAGGTGCTGTGTGCTCTGGGCGACACTGATGCTGGGACCGTTTCCATTTTCCTGGAGTGTGATTTAATTTCTCAAGTGAGATGGTGCAAGCAGAGTCAGCCCCTCTGGAGCTGCGTCGCTCACCATGCAGGTGGTCTTGGGGGAAATGATGCTTGCTGGGGGACTCATGTGCTTACCAGGGGCAGAAACCAGGGTCGGGATGGGGCCTGTGTTGCCCTCACCTGATTGTTCGCACCTTGTTTCAAGGCAGTTGGGGGTTTGACCTTCTCTTCTTAAGTGTCGGCCTGGCCTCCTCAGAGTGATGCACCCAGGTGGCACCCCCAGCCACCGGTCCAGCTCCTCCAGGGCTGTCCCCTGCGTTCTCGGGACATGCGAGTCCCACTTCATGAATGGGGAAACTGAGGCTGGGAGGCATTTCACAAGTGGCAGAGCTGAGGTGCCCAGTCAGAATCGGTCACAGAGTGTCGCTATACATGTGGAAGATACAAGCCAGTAGTATTAGAGCATGTCGCACCCAGATGAGAAGTTTCTTTCCTTACACTTACACTACATAGTTACTGGTGGTGAAACGACATTAGAACCAGAAACCAAGATGCAGGAGAGCACCTTGTCCAAGGCCCACGTGGAGCCAGCGCCACTGGAGCACGCTCCCAGCCATCAGGCAGATCCGTGCATGTCCTCCAAGCCGTGGGCAGTGAGTAGCAACCATCAGAGGCTGGCTCAGACACAGGCAGTGCAAGGTTTCCCTTTGGGGTTAGGATTTCTCACAATAACCAGAGCACTAGGTGAGACCTGTAAACTGACTGGTGGGAGGAGACCCAGTATGTGCTGTGGATGTGGCCTCTAGGTGTGCTGCATTTGTCACGCATCATTTCTTCTCCAACGACAGACACTGGGCAGAGGACAGTCTTCTTGAAGAGACACAGACCTGTGTCTCCAACAAACCTGGGGTCCTGGCCACCGGGTCCCAGCAGTGCCATGTGGTGCCCGCAGTGTGCCCACCTGCCCCGGGTCGAGGTGGGCAGTGGACTCGGGCCCATCCCGCCAGCCCCACCAGCGCATGCTGCACCCCCAGGGGACACGAGGGGTGCCTCTACCCACTCAAGCTGCGAGAATCCCGGCCCGACTCAGGGGGCACGTGCTGCCCCTCGTCCATGCCTGCAGTGAAGAAGCCTGTTGGGCCTGCCCTGCTGTGGTGGAATTTAGGATTGCTGGAGACTGGACCTGTTCTGAGGCTGCTGCCTGGGGCCCCAGACATGGCCGAGTCAGTGGGCACCTGGAGGGTGATGTGAGTGCACTGCTGTGTGTGACCTACTCTGGCCAGCCTGCTGCATGGTGATTGAATCTGTAGCTGGGGAGGAGGTGAAGTGAGAACAGATGCACCATCCCAGCCTGACACACTGGCTGGTAAATAATAGGTGCTCAATAAATAGGTCACTGAATATCATCAGGGTTCAGAGCAGGAGGAGTCACCTGGGAATGGGATAAAGAAGGAAACGTTCAAGTCTTTAACGGAGCCTTGGGCCACAGGGGCAGGGCAGTGACCCAGTGTGGGGAGGGGACACAAATGGAAAAAATGCACATGCAAAGCCACACAGAGGAGAGAGCCAGCCCTTCAAGAAGAAAAATGAGCAAAGCAGATAAGTTGGAATATCTTTCAGGTTGGAGAATAGTCCATCTGTACACCCATTCGTCTGTCCACAAACGCTTGTCCAGTGCTGGGCAGCCTCAGGTGAAAGCGGTACACTCAGGGAGGTGGGTGAGAGCCAGATTTGGGGGCGCCTGGAATGCCAGACTCGGGACCGTGACTGTTGACTTAAGAATGGGAAGCCACCGATGGCGGCTGGAGTCCAGGATGAGTTGGCAGGAGCCAGTGGGGTGCGAGGGGCCGCACCTGACGGCAGGCTAGGGAGGGGCAGGGGCTGGGCTGTGATGAGATGATAGTACCAGCCCTTCTAGGGGCTGTAAGGACAGGGGCAAGGTGGGACACCCAGAGAGGGCTGCTGTTCCTGCCAGGATGCACAGCTCTCTTTTCTCAGGGTGGCTGGGTATGCCCTTGCATCTCCCTGAATCTCACCCTGGCACTGATGGGGTCACATCCAGCCCCCTAGGACACCTCATTTGTAGCCCCCTTGGGCTGAACCTCTCTGAGAATTTGCAGATGTTGTTAGTTCAGATGTGGGCTCGTTGGCGAGTACGATGTGCAAAGGTCCTGCTGAGTGAGGCCCAGCAGAGCCCCTGGGCCTCCCCCGAGACCAGTGTCCAGCCACAGCGAGGAAACCGGAGCAGACCAGAGGAGTAGCTGTGTGACAGGGCCTGGGGACCTGGGGACCGTGGGGGCCAGTACTGCCCCTGCATCCTTGGGGTCAGACTTCCTGACCGCCTGTGTTGTGTTCGCTTGTGCAGCCCTGGCGAAATAAGGCCACTGTCGGCTGAGCAGAGATTTCCCAAAAAGCAAGAAATTTATTTCTTTTAATCTTTGAACAGGACTTATTTTTAAAACTAGTAACCACACTGAATTTTGAAAATGTCAAATTTATAAAAGATTAACACTGTATAGATATGTAAATCAGATTAAAAATAGGTTAAGCACTCAGCTTTTGATTGCATGAACTCATGGTAATGAGAACATGGCTTTACATTTATTTCTCTCTGACATCAGAATTGTACAACAGTGCCTGAGGGAAAATTCTCAGGGTGTGCTCGAGAGAAAAGGGCTCCATGTCTTGGCTGTTGATTCTCTCTGTTAGTGGAGGTGTCAGGTGGGAAAGGGCTGGGCGGCGCAGGAGGAGAGAAAGCAGCAGGTGTCCAACCGTTGAGCACATTGATGGATTTCAGTCACAGCTGATGGGAAGTGACTGCAAGCTCGCCGCAGACGGCAGGTGACCATGCACTCAGGAAGTGACCAGCACTCAGGGGGAGGTGACCGTGCACTCAGGGGAGGTGACCGCATGCTCACTGCAGATGGGAGGTGACCGTGCACTCGGGAGGTGACCAGCACTCTCTGCCTGGTCCCGCACAACCTCTCCCTGTCTCCGGGTGCTGGGTGATGACCGCTACTTTTCTTTAGCAATCACCACATTTCTTTCATGTGTGATGTACAGCTGTGCGTTAAGGGTTCTGAGAGGTCCTGAAACAGAGTAGCCTGTTTACACTGGATTAATTCAGCATTTCCCACATTTATTTGGCCACAGAATATTTTTTTGCACAAAACCTATGAATACCACCGCACTTTGAGAAGTGTGCTCTTTGGGATCATTTGCCAACTTTTCTGGGTTTTGCCTGAGGAAGAGACCGTGTGGCGCCCATTTGCCCTGTGCCCAGGCAGGTGGTGAGTGCTCAGCAAAGATGCAGCAGCTCAAGTGGATGAGGCTGGGGGCAGCTGGGAGCCAGCAGGGCCGGCGACATGGGCCATAAAGCTCACGACGATTGGGGTCGAGCTAGAGTGGGATGGGGAGAGGTGTGAGACTGCAAGGGCTGCCCCAATGCCTGCCACATGCCTGGGGTTTGCTGGGACACTGCTGCAGATGCTCATTTTAAAATTGCACCAAGTGGCCATTTGGAAAGGAGAGTATTTGGAAAGACCCCCTGAGGCCTTTGCATCCTTGCAGTTGGGGACCCTGCAGGCTGGGACACCAACCAGCTCCTGTCTACCTTCCAGACTCGCAGACATGCTGGGAGAGCTATGGAAGGTGGTGGTGGGGGGGGGGGCAGAGCCACAGGTGCCCGCTCCCAGGTGCGAGCTCACCGGGAGCGCCTGTCTCTTATCAGCGGGTGTCTGGGAGGTTGAAAGCCCACCTCACGGGCCTCCCGGCGTGGCCATTTTGCTATCACCCACGGTGCCGGGCACTGACAATGGGCTGAAGCGGGCGTGGTGCTTGTGGCCTGTGGTTGGCGGGAGCGTGTCACACACAGAGGCTCGATCACACTGTGTGCTGGGTCGCTTGTTTGGCTGCCCTGATTGGAAAACGGCAGTTGATTCTCTTGGCATCTGCACTGCGGAGCACGTTGAAGAAGTATCAGAACTTCCCTTTTGCATGGCCCCGAGGAGCTGGGCACACGGGAGTTTGAAGTTCAGCCTCGTTCGAGTGGGGACGTGCAGTTGCCAGGGTCTCGGTGTCAACCTTGCTTTTCTTTATTCTTTCGGCTGCAGGGAGGAGAGGCAGAGCAGACAGTGATGTTAATGCTGTGATATGAAATTTTTCTTCTGTATTTGCCCGAAACAGTGGTTTTCAGGTGCCCACAATGGCAGCAATTACCAACAGCTGTGTTTGTGGCTAGAGCCATGTGCCCACGTCTCCTGCTGTCGGGGCGGCTGCACTCAGCATCACACAGGGCGCTCCACACGCGCCGCCTCCACCCTGTCATGAACTGAGGGCTCCCGCCTGGCAGCCTGTTGATACAGCAAGTATTAAATGTGACAGCTACCAGCTCTGTTTCCTGCCCCATCTCCCTGCACAGTCGGAACGTAGCATGGCTCTTACTAGTAGCAGATGCTGGCAACCCTCCTTGGACGTTTCTTGGGAGAAAATGCCCTGCTGCTCCCTTAGCCAGGGTGGGGGGCTTTGCGCAGAGCTCCCCTGGGGCTGCTCGGTTGTGATTGTCATTCCACTGGCTGCTCACTGATAACCCTGCTTTTCTCTTGCAGGTGATGTGCCTTCAGGACTTTTTTGGTGACGATGACATTTTTATTGCGTGTGGACAGGAGAAGTTCTGTTATCAGGATGATTTCTTGCTAGATGAAAGTGGAAGAAAAAAAAGTTCAAAATCAGGGGAACTTTGAGGCAGCTTTCCAAAATGAGCTGCACTGGGCCAAGAAAATGTCAATTCCAAAGTGAGCAAATCAGTTTCAGTTTCTCAAGCTGCAAGCCTTTTCCATATCTAGAATTTCTTTGAAATTTTTTATGTAGAAAATAGATGAAATGATCGTTGGAAATCTTACATCATCTGGAAGAGGAAACTTTGAACAGCTAAGATATAACCCCTTAATCGCTAAATTCATGCTTCATAGAAAATAGTGCTGATTTCTACACTTTTAATTGTATATATCTTTCTCAAGATTTATTGTTGGGAGATTTATAATCATAAAATTATGGAATGTGTTTCGGGCTCAGCCTTCACGCGGCCTCCTTTAGTTCCTAAGTGGTGCTGCCTTTCGCTGCTCTGGGGTCAGTGCTTCGCTGGCGTCTCGGGTGTCCCAGGGCGACTGCCGGCTCCTCCTGTCCAGAAACTGCTACTGAGAAAGAGAGGACGGGGCAGAAGGAAGCATCTTGGGGAACAAGTAGGAAAGGCTGTGGCTGAGCATGAGTTTCTTGGTTATTATGGGTTTCGTTTTTTGTTTTTTTGATTATTTCTCTGAACGTTAAGAGTATGCCACAGGAAGGGTGAGTGCACAGAACAGAGACTCTTCCTTGATAATAGTAATAATCCTAATTCTTAGGGAAATTTAGTGTACTTATTGACAAGTCAAATTCTGTCTAGTGTAAATGCTTTTTGAAGTGATGGTGAATATTATCAGATGGACACACAAAAAAATAATTGTTAGCTTTTGACCAAAAAAAGAAAACCAGAGCACTAATGAAAACATGAAAAGCGGCGTACTGGTTCCACCCTAACATGCACATCTCCATGCATAGTGTCTGCACACGCAGTAATAGCGTGTCTTGTATTGAATATATGTGTGCAGCATAAAAGCTACTCATACAGATTGGCATCTATGCCTGTTTTAGTTTGCTAAGGCTGTGGAATGCAGCATGCCAGCAATGGAATGGCTTTTATAAAGGAGATTTATTTAGTGACACATCTACTAATCAGGGAGGGCATGCGGCGATGTCTACTGGGGCTTCCCTCCCTGCTTCTGGGTTCAGAGGGCTTTCCCTGGGGCGGTTCCTTTCCGCATATCCAAACACCTGGGTCTGGGCTGTCTCTCCTCTGAGCCTCATGCATTGGGAAGGCTTTCCCCTTAGCTCTGCAGGTGTGAGCAGCCACAGGGGAGTTTCAACTGCTGGTGATTTACATCCACAGCAACAGAACAACTGGGTGCTGTCACCTGGCCAAGTGGCACCTGGTCCTATTACAGTGAGTATATGCAGTACGAATTTGAACATACTATAATTATTTTGTCATTTAAAAATGGCTCAGCATATGTAGAGAGGGTAAGAATTTTTGAAATGCCCCTTTAGCATGAAAACTTCCAGGGTCCCAAATTGTGTATAAATGAATCATTTGAAGAGATTTATGCTATTTTGGCTCAAGACCTAATTGGAAGAGTGGTTTGGAATGTCTTTTCTGCTAAATATTTTTTCCTGTAGTTGTGTTCTGTCTTTCCCGTGGGTGGAAGCTGCCTTGTGGGGCGGAGTGACTTACTGAGTGCATGGTGCTTAGGGATCGTCCCCAGACAGCCCCTTTTAATAATAGGACATTGGCCACAGCAGAGTGTGGTGCTCTGACATTCCCAACATCACAGGCCAGATGGAAATGCTGACAGCACAGCTGTGAGAGAAATAACCTGGCTGGACTTTCAGTTAAAGGACATAGCTGCTTATGATGGCATGGGCAGGGAGAGCAGATGTGCCCTGAAATGGAAACTACAGTTCTTGCTTTGATATAGAAATCAGCCTGTTGGACTCGCCTGGACACAGAGTTGCTTCCAGGCCCCTGGCACTCCCCAGCCCTGTCCTGCCCACCTCACTGACCCCATGGCCGGCTCTTCCCCTCCCTGCCCCGTGCTCTCAGCTGGGGATGCAGCCGTCCCTGCTCACGCCCATGGTGGGACAGGCAGGTCTTCCCAGAGGTGGAACAAAATACCAGAAAATAGAAATACCTCGTTCCACTATAAAGAATGTTCTCAGGGACACGTACGCATGCGCATTCGTGTGCTCACAAATGCAGACGAGGGATCCCGCCTGCCTGTGGCTCTGGATGGGCCACTTCTGCCGTGTGTCCTTTGGCCTTTTGGCCAAGAAAAGGTGCCCCAACCTTTTCTTGGTCTGAAATACATTTACTTAGTAGCACTGTCCTCCCCACCCCCAGGAGAATGGGGGCATGGGGACAGCATTAGGAAAATAGTCTAAGTTGAGATTTTACTTCCTTGGATGAATTTGGCCTGAGGCTAAGTTCACAGGCTGGCACCTGTGGTTTTCTTGAGCTTTGCAGCATGTTCTACTGCTAATGGGTTAAGATTAGGATCTTTTCTCAGTGCTCTGGGCATGATTTATCCCAGCCTATCTGTGCTTGCTGATTGGTATCTGCAGACTGTGGCTTTATTCAGCCTTCCCGGCAGCAGCTTCCTCTCAGGGTATTAGTGGGGGCCAGAGACATTTCGGAATTAAAGCTCTCACCCACACAGGGCTGGGCTTGGTACTGGCCCCAGGAACTGGCCTTTTGCCACAAGGCAGCAATTTTAGTCCATCTTTCAGAACAGCCCTTCCCTGTGTGCTCTGGGTAGAGGGTCGCTGGGTCTCCTGGCTGGGAATCATGCCCTGAGAGGTGCCCCTTTCCCGGTGCCTCATGGGCCACTACAGGGTCAGAAGGTAGGAGCTGCCTTCCTCCCCGACATCGTCACAAGCAACTGAAAGGAAAGAGAAAACTCCTCCTTCGCCTGGTGAGGGATGGGGCATTTGGCCATGCCGTCAGCGGCCAGCAGCCCCTCAGGCCTGGGCCCTGGCTGTTCCTGGAGGTGACAGGGCAGCCGTGCAACTGCTCCTGCCTGGTCATGGGGCTTAAGAAGTAGGCCAGGCTGGAGGAAGTTAGCTCAGAGCATGGCGCAGGGACACTGATGAGCAGCTGACAAATCGGGGGGTGGCCATTAAGAAGTGGTGAGCACTGGGATTGTCCACCTTGCACCGGGAAGGGACAGGGCCCCGGGGGGTGAGTTGAGACCCCACCACCTCCAGCCACCCCCCCCACACACACCTCCTTGGTCACTTCTTCATCCCTGCCAGGCCTGCTCCTCTCATCAATTGAAAATTCTCTCATCTTCTGTTTTTTTGTTTTTTTCCTAAGATGTTTCTCGTTTTTGATCAACCAGATCCCAGGTGCTCTTGATTCCGATGTTAAGGGGAGTTATTTCAGGCAGACATGTGTGCTTGGATAGTGCTTCGAGTTGTCCAGATTTGATTTCAATTTGGACTTGAAGTTGAACTGGTTTTGTTTGTGTGTTTGGCCTTCCTTAGGTCTGATGCCTGTTAGGAGATGAGTGAGCAGCTATGCTGCCTTTGCCTGCCCCCCAGGGCCATGGCTGCTGGGCCCTGGGCAGTGGTGAGGGCTGCGGGGTGCAGTGTGCACCCCGAGAGCCCTGCCAAGGCAAAGGCAGCAGCCTGAACCATGCCGCCAGTGAACTGTGATGGGGGGTCTCCTTTCCTGGGGCCGCCGTGACCTGGCACCAGACAGCAGCAGGCCTGAACAGGGGGCCATTGTTGGCACCAATGAGGTAGAAGTGAGAGGTCCAAATCCAGGCAGTGTCTAGCTCTGCTTTCTCCAAAGTCCATGGCATCCCTGTGTGGTGGCCAAGTCTGACCCCTGTCACCCAGCCATCTGTCTTTCCCCTGGCCTCTGCTTCGTGCCCAAATTTCCTTTGCTTCCAGGGACTCCCATCATGCTGGAGTAGGGCCTGCCCCGTTTCAGCTTGGGCTTATCTCAGTAGGGGCTGAAAGCCCCGTTTTCAAGTGGGTTTCCAGCCGCGGACCAGGTGGGGCTTGGCCGTGGCTCTGTGAGGACGTGACTTGGGGTGCTGGTTTAGAGGCCAGGAGCTTCCGGAGGTGCCGGCAGTGGGGGCAGCGATCAGGGAGCCAGCATGAGGGTCCCCAGGGGTTCCAGGCCAGGCGTAGCTGAGAAGGTGAGATTGAATGGGCAGAAGCAAAAGTTGGCATCTGGGTTTTAAGCCATCCACTCTGCAGGCTCGGTTAGGAAGGCAGTGTGAGCGACAGCACACATGAAGTCTCTTAGTGTGAGCTGCGTGTGTGCTGTGTGCATCATATATTACAAACGTTTTACACCCTCCATGGAAGATGGCAAGTGTTGAACAAAACATTAAAATTAAAAACATTCAAAATTCACCAGTTAAAAAAAGGTAAATGCACAAAGAAATTTAAATAATTAAGATTTCAAGTAGTATTTTTTAAAAGTTTGAAGCATTTATACTTCTGAAGTTATCAAAGTTTAAAACTAAGACTTTCAGGACACTGTGCATGTGTGTGCATGCATAGGTGTGTGCACTGTGTGTGCATGCATGTACAAGTGTGTGTTGTGTGTGCACATACATGTGTGAGCATGTGTGTGCACATGCATGTGTGTTCATATTCATGTGTGCCTGCAAGTACATGTGTGTGGATGTGTGTGAATGTGCGTGTGTGTGTGCATGAGTGACTGTGCATGCTTGTGCATGTGTACTCATGTGCATGTGTGTGCATGTGTGAATGCATTGTGTGCATGTGTGTACATGTGTGTGTGTGCAGCATGGGCGTGTCTACCATGTGGGGTCCTGTCTCTGGGCTTGTCAGGTTTCCCTGTGCACTGGCCACTCTGCAGAACCACGATCTTCCTGAAGGTGACTCCAGAGGGGTGTCCCTTCCATGCCTCTGGGTGCTGGACCCAGGAAATGCCACATGCTGCCCACTGCCCTGGGTAGGGTGGGGCTGCTGTGGGCCCTGACTGCTCCTGCCAGGTCTCAGCCCACAGGTGAGGGCCCAGGGCATGGAGAAGTCCTGGCCTGGATGTGGTAGGGCTGGATGGCATGTGCCCAAGCCTGCCCCCTGCACCGCACCCCCAGACCTCCCTTCCTGCTGGGCGGAGGGGCCTTAGGGGAGAACTCAGCACTGTATTCTTTGTTGCTGTGATGACCCCTCAGCTGAGCTACATCCCCCCCGCTGGATGGGCAGGCTTGCAGGGCCCGGTGGAGATTAGTGGCCGTGGGGCCCCACTGGTCACAGGCCCAAGGTCACAGTCGGAGTCTTGGAGCCTGACCGTGGTCACCTGTCGCTGTCTTCCACCTTCAGCCTGGGCTGAGGCAGGTGAGCCTTGTGGAAGGACAGTGGGGAAGGACAGGAGGCCTGAGGCACTGGGTTGGGGCCACTACTCCCCTTCCTTGTGCCCAGCCCCCCAAAGCCCCATCAGGCCTGACTCACCCTGGAAGCACCTGCCTGCCCTGGGCAGCTTAGGGGTGCAAGTGACTAATGGGGGGCGTGGGTCACTAACGGGGGCCACAGGTCACTAATGGGGGCCACAGGTCACTAATGGGGGCTGTGGCTCACTAGCAGGGGTCGGGGGTCACAAATGAGGGGCATGGGTCACTAACAGGGGAGTGGGTGACTAGCGGGGGCCGCGGGTCACTAACGGGGCTGTAGGTCACTAGTGGGGGATGCAGGTCACTAACAGGACAGCGGGTCACTGACGGGGAGCAGGTCAGTAACAGGGGACACAGGTCATGAACAGGGTGGCAGGTCACTAACAGGGGTGAGGGTCACTAACAGGGGGTGCAGGTCACTTAACAGGGCGTGCGAACACAGTGGCCCTGTGCGTGGGTTTTCACCCACCGGGCTGAGGATGCCCGAGGCTCCTGGGTCTGGGACCTGCCCGAGAATTAAACACTGCACCTGCTTCTGAGGATTTCCCTCTTAGGGAGAAGGTTGAGGGAAATGACCAAGTCACAGCAAACCAACAATTCTCTGCAGATCTAGAGTTGCCTTGGGTCACGTGGCCAGTTTAAACTGAATCTGCGGACAGTTCCCTGGAGCCACGTGTGGCATGTTTATGTTGGGATATTTTACTGTTTGAATAGATATCAATGTTGGGAGAGTGCAGTTCTTAATCTAGAGAAACCTTATAGCTGTCTTGTTGAATAATTGCCTAGTTTCTGCCCTGGCTGCTCCACAAAACGTGGCTGCTCCTCCCCGCTGCTGGTGCTGCTCCATCGCATGCAGCCTCAGTCAGTGTGGCTTGGGGAGGACGGCTGTGTGATTGCCTGCCGCGTGTGGGTGGAGAGGACACTGGCCAGCACTGCTCCCGTCAGCAAGTTCCTGTTTGCGTCTTTGCAGTGAAAAAATCACAGGGTTCTGGAGACTTTCCAAACCATAGCTACACTATAGCTACACTTTAGATCGTGCTAAACACAGTTTTCAGAGCGTAGTGGTGTTTTCAAATTTAATCAACTGCCAAGCTATGGAGATAAACAGGGGATTGTACTTGGAGGCAGACTCCACCCTAAGCATATGCTAGTGCCTTTGATACAAGTAGATGACACTATACCTAGGAAACCAAGACATTGTATAGACAGACAGTCTTTCCTTTACACTTTCTCCTCTGGTCCTCATGGGCTTTGCTGACATATTAAAGTAACAGTGGCATATGCATGACTGACACGGAAAACTCTACACAATATAGCATTGAAAATGAGTCCCAGCCACTGAAAGGCTTCACGGTCACCCGTCTCCTCTGCAGGTTCGGGGTCTCATTCATCCCCAGCTAGAACTCTCTGCTCTTCTTAGGGCTTTCTAAGAAAGCCAGTCCCACTGCCCACCAGTGCTGATCTCTGAGAAGTTCCTTCTGCTATTGGGTCCAGATTCATGTCTCTGTGGTTCTACCCAGCACTCCTCTGTGTGCCTGCAGAGGCCTGAACTTCATCCATCGCCTTGTCCCCAGGAGATGGCCTGTCCTCCTAGACCACAAAAGCCCTTCACTGCAGACCTTTGCTTTTCCTTTCCTTTGGAGGCTTCACTGACCTTCTTCCTGCTTCCCTCGTCTATCAGAGGCAGAGGCACCTCCTTTCCTAAGACAGTGTGAGTGTCCTGGTTTTGTCTCCTCTTTTTTCCTTTGTGACCTTGCCTTACAAGCATTCATTTCTTCTTTTCTTCATGGGTTTTTTTCACCTGTCTCTCCTGTGTCTTCTCCCTCAGCCCACAGCTGTGCCCACATCCCCTGTCCTCATGGAGTCTTCAGGCCCCTCTGTCATCTCCTGCACAGCATGGCACCCTTTCTCCTCCACCAAGCTGCTCAGAAAAAACAAAATCTGGCCTTGAGGCCACCACTTCCTCATCTTCACTGTTCCACCTTTTGGTAAATGTTACATCTACACAAGATTTATGGGGTCATCTGTTTAATGTCCTCCACTTTCCCTCTTTATGTTTTGGAAGCGGCAGGAGTTCTTTTGTCACTGGATGACACTTAAAAATCCTAAGATTTTCTGCTCCCTACTAGACAGTCAAGAAAAAGTTCTATGGACTCTTCAATCTGTAAATGACCATCTTAATCCAAAAGAGGAAATGCTCCTCATTCTTTAGTCACTCAAAGTTAGACTTTTACAACCCTTTGCCAGGGCCCAGTGAAATGCATCCCCTTCTCTGGAGGGGAAGGCCATGGCTGATGCCTTCCTTCTCCCACTCGCCTCCTCTCCGCTGTCCTAGATTGGAGCAGGGATGGGGGAGGTGGGCAGGAAAGGGGGGCTGGGAGCACCCAACTTGAGGCCCTGTGAGAAGGTGCTGGCTCTCTGGGCAGCCGATGAAAGCCAGTGTCTCTCAGGATGCTTCTGCAGGGTCTTTGGTGGTCCTCATGGGGACAACTCAGTCTTCTCTGATGCATCAGTTTCGTTTCTCCCAGCATTTACAGCTTCCCCTCAGTCTCTGGTTGCCAGAGCTCTCCCTGTTGGACTCAGATGATCTTCCTGGTAAGAACTTATATTAGCTCCATGCCAGTTCCCTCAGATCCATAAAATTTTTCACGCATCCTTTGACCACGATGTTGGGCCACACGGTGCAGCTGAGCTTCCCCTACGTGCTGTCCGAGATGCCCAGGTGAAAGGCAAGCCCTTGGCCGCCAGTCCATTACTTCCCTCCAGCTGCAGACAGTGCATTGCAGACAGCCCAGGTGCCCCAGAGAGAGTGAAGCTCCCTTGAGGTGAGAGGGATGCTCCCCCCTTTTCTGAATGATGGAGTTCACAGCACAGCCCCCTCTAAAGCCATCCTCCTCTTCACAGCCCCTTTGTCTACAGTAATTCACGTCTTCCATACCCTCGAAGCGGGTAAGAAAATGAAGGCCTGCAGCTGTTTGTTTCTGTCTGCCCTGAGATTTCTACAAGGGGCACCGTCGCACAGCTGGCTTTGGTTCTGGGGCGCCTGTAGGGCCCGGTGTTGAATCTATGGCATTTGTGTCTGGTTTTCTACTCCTGCTACTTGCCCATCCCACAATTCCACTAAGCAGAGGCAACTTTCAAATTGCTATAGCCAATGTTCTCCTGTTTTTCTTTATCTTTCTTAACCTCTTTGCAGCATTGGGCATCTTTGATGAGTCCTTCCTTGAAATTCTCTCCCCTTGACCTTCATGGGTTTAGCTGTCTTGGTCTTCAGCTAATCTCTTCTCTACTTCTTTCAGGCCGGCTGTCCTGACAGCTATCCCTTCATAGCTGTTCCCCAAGAGTCAGTCCTCAGCCTCCTTTTCCTGTGTAACTTTCCTTCTGTTCCTAGCCATGTTCATCTGTTTTAATGGCTTCAGCAGTGACGGCTGTGGTAGACAGTGACACTGACAAATGGTCACCAGATGGTACGTAATAAGCCAAGCCTTTGAAGTATGTATAATTTTCCCAATTTGACAATTAAGGAAATTAAAGCTTAAAGATGATAAATAATTTGCTCAGGCCACACAGCCAGTGAGTCGGTGGAGAAGGTAGAATTCAAATCCAAGTTCACCGTGCCTGATAGCACGTGCTCAGGCTGTCCGTCTGCCCCTCAGCCCTGCACATCTGCCCCTCAGCCCTGCACGTCTGCCCCTCAGCCCTGCACCTCTGCCCTGGCTCTGCTCACATGCCTCAGAACCAGGCTCCAGCTTTCTGTTTTGAGTCTCTTTGTGGTTGTTCTATGTCCACCTGAAATGCAGCACACACTGAACACATCACCTCCTGCGGGCACCACCAGCCCCCAACCCCCCTCCCACCAAGGCCAGGAACATGGCAGCGTCTCCTGCCCCTTCACCACCACTCCCCATGTCCAGCCTTTGACCCTCTGCTTCCCATGGCTGCCATTGGCTTCGTTTCCTTCCTAGAATCCCCTGCTTGGGCTTTGATAAAGATGCTTTAATCTGCCTTCCTGGCTCCAGCTTGAATAGCTGCTACATGCTGTGCTTGGACACGAGGCTCCCATGTCCAGCATGTCTCCCTCTGCTGCCCCAGTCCCCTTAACCCTCCAGGCGGGCAGCACCATCCTGTGCTGCATCCCTCCCTCTGTCACCATCACCTCAGCCCCCTCTGCTCTCAGCTGCACTGTCCTCTTGGTTGGTCCCCAGAGGCAGCATCGTCAACATGCCCACCATGATGGCCAGGCTCCTGTGTCACCCTGGCCGGGTGGCAGTGCCCAGTCATCTGGTTAGGCCAGCACTGGCCTCTCTGACATTTCATGGACTTAATCAGATCACGTCAGCTGCATCCACAGCTGACTGTGTCTGTAAGCAACCAAGGGGAGGGTCTTCTGCAATGAGTGAGGTTTAATCTAATCACTGCAAGGCTTTTAAGGAGGATACAGGAGAGACAGTCATTCCTTCTGCTTCAGCTGGCCTCTCCTGAGAGCTCACTGAGGACCTTCGCTGGAGCTGCCAGCTCGCGGCTGCCCTGCAGACCTTGGACTCTTACGTCCCCACAGTAGTGTGAGACACTTTCATAAACCTTACGTTTACAGATCATGCCTGCTGACTCCTTTTCTCTAGGGAACCTTAGCTATTACCCCTGCCGTGGCTCGTTCTGTCCCCACGACCTCAACTCTTCTTCCCAGCCCTCCCCCTCCAGCCCCCACTTGGCCTTTGAAGTTCAACTCCAAAGCTGCCTTCTCTGTAGTTTCCTCCACCTCCTCAGCTAATTTCTCTTAATAATTGCTAATTTCTCTTTCTTTTTTTTACAGCAGTTTGTTCTTTCTCTATTACAACATCCTGTTAAATCTGCCTTGTGTTAGGGTTTTTAAAAATGCATCCAGTTTATAAATATTTAAATCTCTTTTAATCCTCAGGGATCTTTCCTGGGTTGTTTCACAAATAAAATCTGTTCAAGAGAAGTTAAGAAACTGTCCGGGTCTCAGGGCCGTTGGGGTGCAGAGGTCGGCTGGGAAGCCAGGCCCCTCCCCTCCGGGGTGTAGACCACCCACCTGGGGTCCTGGAGCTCTTGGGCATCCATGGCTCACAGTGCTGGGCAGGGCCCGGGGCAGCGAGGCATAAAAGGTATCCTGGCCACCTGCAGTGTGGGACACATCAGTGCCACCCAAGCCATGGGGAGCTGCTGCCCCTGGGGCCCAGAGGCCGCCTCCGGCCACTTCTCTTAGGACTGTCCTGGCTGCACTTCTGGACTCTCGGCCACCATCACCCCCAGGGCCACGGGCTGCCCAGGGTGCTCGGGCGGGGAGAAGGGGCCGCACCATGCGCCAGGCATTTCCTCGTGGGTGGGGCAGAGTGGCCTCGGCAGGGGCAGCTCCAGCTGGCCATTCTCTTCCCGCAGCTGGGTGGCCCCAGAGGCCCTGTCTTGCCTGGCCTGGTGTCCTCACGTGGGGACAGCTGGGCCTCTCCTGCTGGCCGGGGACGGGCCTTGCCACATGTGAAACAGGCCATTCGGTCCCCATGACCTGCGCTGAGAGCCTCCAGCATCACCCATTCCTGGGCACAAACGCGGGGAGTTCTGGAAAGTCAGTTGTCTGTGTACAAGAGAGGGTTAGATGAAAATCACCCCTAGGAAGGTACTTGATGTCAAGGTGACTAAAACCCATGCACCAAATAGGGTAACGATTTGAGTGGCTGTGTGTGGCTATAGATTTTCACTATTGTACTTTCTGAATAAAATACAATAACAGGCAGATATTTGTGACTCTTTGATGCCTGAGGCTAGACTTTCTCTGTTACCATATCTGGAAAATAAACAAGTTGGCAAGTTTTAGTGGGAAATAAAACCTCTGTGTGGATGACTTATCATGTGCCTTACTCAGAGCCACAGTGAGATGTGGAGCCCAACCTTTCCTGAAGGCCCGAAACAGCTGAACAAGAGTTGCTCTAAATTTATTTGGATCCTAAAAAAAATAACCAAATACAAAGCTAAACAGGAGCAGTAGTCTTGTGAAGAAATGCCAGCCATGACTCTACAACAATCACGCACACAGGCGCAGGGGAGGAGGGAGAGGGTGGGGGAGGGAGGGGGAGGAGGGGGAGGGTGGGGGAGGGAGGGGGAGGAGGGGGAGGCAGGGCAAACGGCTGTGAGAAGGCCGTGGTGGGAAGTAGGGGTAAGAGCAGACACATCCCACCTGCATTGGGTTATTTGGTCCCTGGGCACCGATTTAGTGGCTGCCGTTTGCTCACCTGTGGGGCTTTGCACAGGTGTGCTGGGCTGTCCCACACCTAGACCACAGGGAGGTTGTGGGAACTGAGGTTGTGTGCCTTTTCAGTTTATAACTCTGGAGAAAACAGTTTCTTCTTTTATGGGTTTACTCTCGACCTTGATGTTAGCTCGGCCGAGTTTGTATTTCAACACACTTTTTGTTTCATACTTGATAACCTTTCAACAGAGTTATTCAGAGAATAACATGAGAAGCCAGAAGACTGCACTCCATTTTTAAAATGCCTGCAGAAAAAGTTGCTTCTGCTTCCTCAAGTTAGATGTAAAATGTTGCGATATGCAATTGGGTTTCCAAGTATGAGCATTAGGGTACCTTAGTATACCCAGGGGCCGGGTTTATAGACGATGCACATGAAGTCAGAATTTTTATTGTGGGAGCTGGATCTCATCACCGTGTGATGTGCCCATGGACTCAGGCTCAGCTCATCGCAGTGTTGGATGGGTGTCAGCTTCATGCTGGGCACTATTCCCAGCATGTCACAGCCAACTAGGAGATGGAGTCTCAGTCCAGATTGAGTTTGCATTCCAGCAGAGAAGACACTTCATGCACCAGATCACAAGCAGGTGGCCTGGTGTATCAGGAGAAGAGGGGGAAGGAATGCTGTGGGGAAGGGGAGAAGGGAATTGTGGGGTGGGAGTGTGGGGTTGGCATTTAGGGTGCCATGTTAAGTGACTTCTTGGGGAAACGCTTAGCAGGAAGGCGACATGGGACAAAGACTCGAAGGAGGTAAGGGTCCGACCATGGAGGTCTCCAGGGGCTCTCCCAGCAGGAGCCACAGACAGTGCAAAGGCCGTGCAAAGGCCCTATGGTGGAGGTGCCTGGTCAGCTTGTGCAGAACTCTATGCACACCCAAAGTGCAGGTTTTGATAAAGTGCAGCATTCTGGAAATGCCAGGCATGGAAGACACTACGATGGAATGGTGCCATGTTGCTTGTGTTCTTCAGTGATCACACAGGCTCGCTCTGCTCTCTGCTGAGTTTGCACGAGTATAATTAAAGTCCAGCCACAGAAACGGATCCACCTATGAGTAGGTCAGATAGACAAGTGCCACCAAAAATAAAACTAAAACTGCTCATGACTTAAAGAAAATGAAATGAATGTAATACACTGTTCATCAAAATGGAAATAACCAGCTTAAAACACATTACAATGGGCTGAGACTTTTGGTTATTTGGTAGCACAGGAAAACGTTCCATCATGCTGATTGTCACCAGTGTTAAAGCGCCCCTAAGGCATGTCCTTCACTGGCTGAGGGCACTGCGTGGGCACATCTCCGCACTCCTCCAGGGGAGCTGCCGCTGCATGCGGTTTCTCGGGTCAGTCTGTGGCCAGCACTCCGGGGAGTGGAGCTCCCCCAGCATGGCCAGTGGTCCCCAGGAGTGGGGCTCCTCCAGTATACATGGCTCCGGGCACCTACCCCTGCCCAACAGACTCTGCGGAGGGCGGAGGGCCAGTCAGGGGAGCTGGGGTGCCTTCTCGCAGCTGCCTGCCCCTGGCTGCAGTGCTGCTTTCCTCGCTGGGCACAAGTCTGCTGGCAGCCCAAGAAGACCCCGTCTGCCCCGGGTCAGCCTCACCAGCCACCAGGCAGCAGGACCTGGGACTCTGGGGGCTGTGCGGACCCAGCAATGACTCAGCTCTGCTGTCAAAGGCCAGAATAGCAACTGATTGCCCTGTGCTTGAGTGTGAATGCTGTTACACAAACAGCCATGGCACACTCGACTGTGAGCCGTGGTGTCGCCATTGATCCCAGCTCTGGGGCCTTCCTAAGAGCACAGTGACACTGCAGACTCTGCCCAGAGAAACGTGCACACCCACACACCTGTGTGCACACACATATGCATGCACACATACACACGCACTACTCATGCATGCACACATACGCATGCATGCACACATGAAGTATTCAGTTCCAGGAGGTTATATACGCCCATGCTGGCAACCAGCTAAGAACTCTTGGCCTTGGTGTCTTTAGTTGCCTGTGGGGTGCTCTGGGACAGCCATTCTTTAAAAGGAGAAGAAAAGAGAGGGCAGAGGGAGAGAGGAGGGAGGAAGGATAGATGAGGGATAGAGAGCATCTGCTCCCAGTATCCTGACCCCAGACCCCCGCTGCAGCCAGCTCTGTGGCATGGGTGGGGTGTCTGGGGGTCTGGCACCTGCAGAGGCAGCAGCGCCCCGCAGGGAACACCTTGGAGGGAGGAGCATCCACGCTGCAGCGAGAGGATGGGAAGTGGGAGTTTCTGGTCCTCATGTGGAGGGTGGGTGACGTGGGGACAGCTCCCCCGTGCATCCTGACTGCTGGCCACGGCGCCTTCTCCTTTGCTGGGGCAGCAGATGGCATATATTGCAGTTGGGTTTTGCTCTGCATTTTCTCAAGTTGTCTATGGCCATGAAAGTGTCATGATCCTCTTGCTTTATTGTGATATTCCTCTCTTCACAGTTGTGTCCTCCTGTAGCCCTCCAGTGCCCAGAGCTCTGTGGTCCCCTATGGCACCCTGTCCACCCCAAGTCCCAGATGCATGGGCAGCTCTTTAAGCTGCATGGCCCCGACCCTGCCCTTGGCCCTCGGGGCCTCTGCTGGGTTCTGGCCCCCCACAGCTGTGTCTCTGCAGCCCCTGTGGCCATGGGGTACTGGCTCCGAGGTGAGGGGCAGGGTCAGCGGGGTCGGTGGTGCACAAGCATTTGTTGGTCTGGTGGGGACAAGGACAGTCAAAGGGACAGGCAAAGGGTGAAAGGTGAAAGGTGAAGGGCAAAGGGCATACTTTCTAGGCAGCATGTGTGAGGAGAAAGGGGCTGGCATGCTGGGCAGTCACCTACAGGCATCCCCAGTGGGCACATGCCCGAATTCACGTTTCTGTCTCACCCACATGCCAGGTGCCAGGGCCCAGACCCTTACCCAGACCCCTCTCACCATGCCGGCCCCCCACTCTGGGCCACGCTGTCTGCCCTGCCGCCTCATCCACCCTTGACCTCGGCCCCGTCCGAGTGTGCCTGAGTGTCCAGGTCGTTCTCCCACTCCCAGGGCCACGCAGGAGCCCCTGAATTAATGCTTCCTCCCGTCACTCAGGAGGTGTTTCCTGAGCACTGCTGGAAGGTTTAGGTGTGCTGATGCCACATGGCATGAAGCTTTTACCTTGTGGCCTCCAGGTCCCCGTGAGGCAGGGCAGGGGGTGGCGCAGAGAGAGGACGCACCTGGCCAACAGTGCACAGCCACCACACTGGGCTCCCATTTGGGGCTTCTCTGTGGAGGTCAAGTTTAGGGGAAAATGTGAAGGGTGAGGAGCTGTACCGTGTCCCCTCCCATGTCCTCCCCTCCCCACCCATCCCATCCCTTCCTGTCCCATCCCCTCCCCTCTGTTCCCTTCCTCTTGCTCCCCACCCCTCCCATCTCTTCCTGTCCCCTCCCATCCAGCCCCCTCCCTCTCCCCTCCAGCTGTGCTCCACCCATGCACAGCCCCAGATGCGGGGAACTGGGTGCCTTCTGCCCACCCCCTCCAGTGAACGCAGCACAGCCTCCGTGCCTGCTGCCTCTCACCCTGGGCCTTCGCTGGCCCCCACCCCCTGAGCCAGCACCTGGGGCCCCCTTGCCTGCCCTGCCCTGCACTCTACGCTTCGGATCCAGTTGCTCGTGCAGTGCTGAGAGCACACGAGCCCCCGCGTCTGTGTGTCCTGCCTCCAGATCTCCTTGGCCCCCTGGACACTTGACGGCCATCATCACAACGGATGTCCATAGTCGCACCCGTCCCCTCGGCCACCCGGCAGGCAGGGGCGACAGTGGCTGGAGGAAGGCTGGAGGGGTCTGAGCCTCAGCATGCTGAGGGCCAGGAAGAGGTGCACGTGCAGGCATCTGGTGGGGGGTTTGCGTGGCTGGGATATGATGGGGGAGGGGATGGTAAGGTTTGAGTCGGGAACAACGCGGGAAAGGCAGTGACTTATAAGAAGGAATCGGCTCTGAAGGGGAACAACTGCTGCCAGTCAACGCGTTCTCTTTACCCACCGGTGTCTGTCCATGCCCTCTGCCTGGGTTCATCCACGTCATTCTCTGAGATGGTGCTGTGGTCTCTCACCTCCCGAGAAGGTGCGGTCTAGAGAAGGTAAACGCTTACTTGGTGAAGCCAGGGTGTGGGTCCAGCCCAACTCAGGAGCCCACACTCGTAACTGCTGTGCAGAAGCACCTTCCGGAAGAAGAGGAAAGGGGAGGAGCTCAGACAGGTGCTAGGAACAGAGATGTGCAACCTCATTCCAGGCATACGCCCGGCTCCCCGAGGGCCCCTGAGCTGTAGCCGAGGGACACACCCACCTGAGGGGCGCACCTGCCGAGGGATGCACCAGCCGAGGGTCACACCCTCCCCAGACAGGGCCCTGCATCTGTGCATGCATTTGGGTTCAGGGTGACACACCCTGCAAAGGACGGAGCCCTGCTGAAGCAGGGTTGAAACCACTGGCTCAGGATTTCTGCTTCTTGGCGTGTGGAAGATACTCCATAGAACAGCACGCGGCCTGCCCCGGACCCCAAGGTGGAGGAAGGGATCCTTTTTGCTCCCAAAGGAATGGATTTGCCAGCTCCAGATTGCAAAAATAAAATAAAAACAATAAATGCAGGCTTAACTTGGAAGTTAAATCATCAGCAAAACTTATTTTGAAACTCTTAAGAAGGAAAATTCCTTATTGATAATTTGACAACTTACAGATCAATTAATTAAATAGTAACTTGAATTGTTATAGACCTTTACCATTTTCAGGATGTTTTCATATATTTCATTTTAGCCTGTGAGGTCGGTTAGGCCGGTCATTTTTTTAAGGTTTATTGAGATATAATTCACATACCCTACAGTTCACCCATTTAAAAGATACAAAATCCACGATTTTAATATATCCAGATTGTGCATCCATCATTTTCATTGCCTAAAAATGAATCTCTGCTCTTCCTGGTGGCGACGCCCAGCCCCGCCCCGGGAGCCCTGCCCAGGCCCACCCCGGCAGCCCCCCACAGCCCCACCGGAGAGCCCATGACCAGCTTCCTGGCCCTGTGGAGCCCCCTGTTCAGGACGCATTGGGCAAGCCTCATCCTGCCTGGGGTGTGGCTCGTCTGCTCAGCAGGATCCTCCCCGGGCCCATCCGCGGCACGGGGTGTGGCTGCTTCGCTGCCCTCATGGCCAAGGAACAGCCTGTTGTTTGAAACCTCCGCATTTCGCTCCCCTGTCGGGCGGGGAGCGGGGTTTGGGTCGTCCCCATGCTCTGGCTTTGCGCTTGCAGTGCACTAAGGGGCCACGGAGGTCGCGCCCGGGCCGGGGCCCCGTGCCCCTTGGGCCCTTGTCCCACGTTCCCTGATCTAGCGGGTGACAGAGCCCGGATGGTCCCTGGCAGACTTGGGAGCTCGTCCCTCGGGGCCGCACTCAGCCCTCCCTCCCTGTTCCCAGGCCAGGGCGCCCGGCCTGACCCACTGCCCCGGGAGGAACTGAACTGGGCAACCGATGAACTTTTCTGTGCACCGTGTGAGCCTGGCGTTCGGGCATCGTCCCTGGCAGAAGCTCCCCACGCAGCCCCAGCCCCAGTTCAGGTTCGAGCCTCTGCTGTCCACACAGCATCTGGGGCCACCCTGCCTCCCATTTTATTACAAAATTTCATAGACTTTATAGAGCAAAGTGTATCTTCGTTTGTGGGTAAGAATGTAATTATCCCACATTTATTGTTCAATGTATTTTAAAAAGAGAAATACAGATTTTCCTCAAGTTGGAGGTGGGTGCCCAGAATGAACTCACTGTTTTTGCTTGACCCTGGAGAAAACCACATGGCAGTAGGCCATATTAAGGATGAGCATGCAATTTGACCATAAAACTTTTTCAGAGAAAAGATAACCGAGACCTAAGGCAGGGCCTGGGTAGGGCCTCCTTGCCTTCCCTCTGCCTGGCGGAAGGGAGGCACTGGCAGCCTCTGGCCTCGGCGCGGCTGCCCTAACCTTCTGGAAGTCTCCACAGGTTCCCCCATGTGGGTGATGCCAGTTGAGTGGCCTCCAGCCTCCTGGAGAAGCCCCTGAGCAGCAGCTCCCCACAGAAATGCGATGCTAATCTCTGCTTAGAATATTCTCAAGGTAACTAATTATATTTCTGAAATGCCGTGTTACCATGGTGCTGGCGCAAGTGTGTGCAGGGGCATGCAGCTGTGATTCAAAGTGAGTCTTCAGGTTGTAAGCTTTCCTTTCCTTTTGTTTACAGTTTTTGTTTCATTTGAAACACAATGAGAAGAAAGCTGAATCAGCACCAGGCTTGGCTTTCTCCTCCGCCTGGAAGTCCGGAAACCCCTGAAGCCCCCATCGCTGTTCTTGGTTAGGGCGGGGCTGGCCCCATTGGCTTGCTGCCTCCTCAGGGTGATGGAGCCACCTCTGGCTGCAGAGGCTTCCTGTGCAGCACTGCTGGTCCCGGGGAAATCCCAGCAGAGGCCCAGCCCAAATAAAACCAGAGGAGACACACAAAACCCAGACTCAATCCAGCATAGTTGTTTCAGAGGTATGCCATCCAGTGATCTTTTAATAAAGATAAGACAAGAGAGCCATAGGCGGACAGGTAGATGGATAGTGGGTGGATGGCCAGATGGGATGGATGGATAGATGGATAGATGAATGGATAGTTGGTGGATGGATAGATGGATGTGGATGGATGGATGGATGGATGGATGGATGGATGGATGGATGGAAGGATGGATGGATGGATAGCGGATTGATGGGTGAATGGATGATAGATAGATAGATAGATAGACAGATGATAGATAGATGATGGAAGGTTGGATTGATAGATGATAGATGTTGGATAGAGGTGAAAATATGAGGCAGGCACACCCTGGAGATATTGTGGGTTCAGTTCCTGACCACTACAGTAATGTAAACATTGTGATAAAGTGAGTCACATGAGTTTTCTGTTTCCCAGTGCATGTAAAGCTTATGTTTACATTATACTGTAGTCTGTTAAGTATGCAGTAAATAGCACTATGTCAAAAAAATGTATAATACCTTAATAACATTTTATTGCCAGAAAGTACTACCCATCCTCTGAGACTTTAGTGAGTTGTAATCTTTTGCTAGTGGAGTGTCCTGCCTCAGTGTTGGCAGCTGCTGATCAGTCAGGGCAGTGGTGGCTGAGGGCAGGGGTAGCTGTGCCATGTCTCAGCATAAGACAGCAATGAAGTTTGCCTCATCACTGCACTCTTCCTTTCATGAAAGCATTCTCTGCACCATGCGATGCTGTTTGATAGTGTTTTCCCCACTGTGGAGAGCTTCTTTCAAAATTGGAGTTAATCCTCTCAAACCCTGCTGCTGCTTTATCAACTTTATGGAATATTCTAAGTCCGGTTGCACCTCAATGGCATCTAGAATGGTGAATCCTTTCCAGAAGGTTTTCTATTTGTTCTGCCAAGATCCACTAGAAGAATCACTACCTATGGCAGCTGTAGTCTTACAAAATGTTTTTGTTAAATAGTAAGATCTGAAAGTCAGAGTTATTCCTTGACTCCTTGGCTGCAGAGTGATGTTGTGTTGGCATGAAAACAACACTCATCTCGTTGCCCATCTCCATCAGAGCTCTCCAGTGGTTAGGTGTGCTGTCAGTGAACAGTCATATTTTGAATGGAATCTTTTTTCTGAGCAGTAGGTTCAACAGCAGGCTTGAAATATTCAGCAGAACATGTTGTAAACAGATGTGCTCCCCTCCAGGCCTTGACATTCCATTTATAGAGCAGAGGCAGAGCAGAGTTAGCGTAATGCTTCAGGGCCCTGGGATTTTCCAGGTGGTGCATGAGCACAGGCTTCAGCTTCTGTCACCAGCTGCAGCGGCCCCTACGAGGGTCACCTGCCCCCGGAAGCTTCAACTTGCCTGTCTCTGAAAGCCCGAGACTGCGTCTTCTTCCTGGAAGGCTGTTGCGTCCACACTGCGAATCTGTTGTTCAATGCAGCCACCTTCGTCCGTTATCTTAGCTACACCTTCCCGATGACCTGCTGCAGCGCCTACGTCAGCCTTTGCTGTCTCCCCTGCCCTTTTATGGTATGGAGATGGATTCTTTCCTTTAACCTTAGGAAACCACCTCTGCTGCTTCAGATTTTCCTTCTGAAGCTCCCTCACCTCTCTCAGCATGTGTAGAGTTGGAGAGAGTTTGCTTCCCCCTGGAGTGGAGCGGCACACCCCACGTCTCACAGACCCCCATGGAGGAGCCCAGGACGGGGCCCTGAAACCCACTTAAAAACAATAGATTTCTTCACCCTCTGTTGGGAAATCATAGGTTGTATTGGCTGAGCTGTGTTTCTTAATTTCTATGCTGTATTGAAAATGCCTTAGATCTTTTTACTAATACCCACAAGACATTTCATTTCCTTCCATAATTTATTTCTTCTGTGTTATCTGTCTCCTACTAACTCAAACCTCACCAGGAGAAAGGAGAAACATAGCTTACCACTGCCATTGTTCCTTCTTGAGTTTATTTATAATGTCAACACAGCCCTATTTTAGGGTCCTAAGCTCAAAAAGCTCACTTTTAAAGGGGTGAGTCTGTCTAGACTAAAATCTCAAAGCAGTCACAGAATATGGAGAAAGAATGTAATGTTCTTTGAAATGTTATTTTAAAATTTAAAGATAATTTACATCATAATAAAACCAGTTGTCTATTCTGATAGCCCTACTAACTAAGAGGGCTGCTTAAAAAATTCTTAGTCCATTCTTTTGAAAATCGTGTTTTTTTCCCTTTTCCCACTGACCTGACATTGAAGGTGGAGGGGAGGGACCTGGGCTGGCTCAGAAACCTCTATGACCTGCCCCGAACTGAGTGTCTGATCCCAGGGAATATTAAGTAAAAGTTAGAAAGTTTTAAACTAATAAGGCAAAAGTTGGAAAGCTTCGGTTCCCTAGATTTGTCCAGTGACTTCGCTCTGCGAGGCCCTCGTGTGATGGCCATAGGTGCTGCTCCGCCCATGGGGTCAGGCCCCCAGCCTGCTTGGTCTCTGGGATGGGGCAGCACCCAGGAAGCTGGCTCTGCAGTGGCTCAAGGAAGAAAGGAACAGCAGCTCGATCCCATCTGTGCTGTGCCTGACGGTGACATGTCCTCGAGGGCCTCGCCCGCTTCATGCAGGCAGCCGGGCGCCACCACGCTGGGCTTTATAACGGGGACTGGACGGGGCTGGGCAGCAAGAGGAGGGGTGTGCTCAGCCCAGTGGGAAACCCAGAGCTTGTCCTCGCGCTGAGGGGGCCCAGAAGCTTCCAGGCCCCCAGGCTGAGGACTGATTCGGTTAAATGCTCTCGGCCTGGTCACCCGCGTGCTGGCCTGGGCCTCGGGAGAGAGCAGACACCACGGCTCCCAGGGCAGCCTGGAGGAGAGGTCCTGTCTGTCCCCACGCGTCCCACTGTGGGGGGCAGCGCTGCCTGCTCCATGCTGGGGGGGAGCTCAGCCTGCTCCATGCTGGGGGGGGGGTGCTGCCTTCTCCATGCTGGGGTGGGGAGTGCCACCTGCTCGGTCCGGAAAAGAAAGCCACCTCCACTGCGTGGTCGCTGTACGCGCTCGAAGCCATGTGCCTGCGCTGGGGCACCACGGCAGGCATGGGGAGTGAGAAGCTGAGCTTCTCTGAGTCTCCTCTCCCCATCCAGCCCTTCTGGGGGCAACAGGGGAGGAAGTGGGGGAGGGGGGAGCTGGAGCAGCAGGTGGTCACCCCAGCACCCCACCACCCTCTCCGCCCCCCTTTTTTCTTCTCAGGGCAGCAAGTGCCATGTTTCATAGAGTCCCCCTGGACCAGACCCAGAAGAGTTTCTCACTAAAGCTGTTGCCTCTGGAACCCCCTTGCTGCCGTGTATGAGGAGTAATGGGGGGCTGCTGGGACTGCCGCTGCTGTGGTGTTTGGTTGAGAATCCCACAGCTGTGCCGTCCTCCCGGGCACCCGCCCCTCCTCTCCGTGTGCTCCCACAAGCCTTAAACTTATGGATATGGCTGGGGTCTCGTCCTTGGATTATCCCATGAGTAAATGTAGAAGACCCTGTTGATGTTCTTTCACTGGAATTGAAAACTCGCCACATGAAGAATCCCTGAGGCTGGAGTGTGCTGACCTGCGGGATCCCAGCAAGGCCGGCCTCGTGGGCTCCCCACGGGCTCCAGGGTTTGGGGTTTCTTTGCTGTCCCCCCACCCCCAGCAGATAAATCACTTGTGATTCTGCGGTTTTGAATAGAAACTGCATTGGTCTGTGGTATTTACTAGTTTGCTCTAAGAACGTGTTTTAATTTTCTGGTATCTCCCTGCACTGTGCATCAGGAGTTGGTTGGGGGCCGAGCGTCTCCTTCCCACAGTGTGTGTGTCACCGCCAACATTTTCTAGATTGGGATTAGTTCTGAGAGCATTAGCACGATACCCTGTTACTGAGGAACCGTGAAAAGCCCCCGCCGGCATTAGCCACACAGCACGAAGTGGGATCATTACAACGTGATGATAACTTGACCGAGCCCTGGGTAAAGCGGGTGGCGACGAAATTGGAAGAAACAAGCCAAGGATGGAGAAATACAAAAGACCAAGATGAAACACCCCAAATCCTCACCCGTGCAAAACGCGTGTGTTTGGGGTGCGGCGCGCATGCAGCTGCGCTGGTGGGCAGCAGTCCTGCCTCTTACCCAGGGATCGGGCCGCCGGGCTCGCAGGGCAGCAGGGAGGGTGCAGGGGCTCCTCTCGGACTGAAGGTGGCAGAGAGGGTGCCTCGCCCCAGCTTCCTTTAGGTCGAAACATCCCATCTTGAGTAACTGCTGAAGGTTCCATACTTGCTTCAGTTTATGAAGTTGACAGAACTTTCTCTAGTCCCGTTGAGAGCTGCTGGGGAGCCATTTCCCACCTGCCCCACTCCCCCGTTAGGCGAGGCCTGGTGCTGGAAGATTGAGTCTTTATTGTTTGGTGCTTATTGAATTACCTGAGAATTTTGTTGCTTTACAAAACGATTCGCAAGTTTCTCTCTGCTTGATATTTTGAGAACATCACAGTTTTGAAAGCTAATCAAGTGGTATTTAAGTTGGTGTTGAATATTTAGAACTTGAGAAACTGATACCTGCATATGTAGACTTTCTTCCTTGTCTGCCTTAACTTTAAATTGGTTGATAAAATTTAACAAGCACAGGCTTTGCAATCATTATTTGGATATTTATCTAAACATGCTAACTAAGATATCCATTTTTGGTGGCTCTAACTGTATTCTTTGTTTCTCTAAATAAAATATTTAAATCCAAAAAAAAAAAAACCAACCAACCAGAATGATTGATGCAGTGCCTTTTACATCAGCCCTTTGTGATCTCATGTTTCATTTCCCCTAAACCTTCGGGTGTTGTTCGTGGATATACACCTTTGACCCACAGTTGTCAGTTTGGGGTGAGTCCTGGGTCAAAAGGGAAGCAGGGGTGTGGGTGCCTCACCCTGGCCATCTCCTACAGCGGGGACTGCGGTGGCCGCTGACCACCACCCACATCGCACTGGCTGTGTCGCTGGCAGATCAGCTGTGTTACTCCATGTACCGTGCCTCCCGGGCTTAGCCCCTGACTCACCCTGGGCACCTGCCCTCCCGCCTGGCGTCTCAGCCACTCTCCTCTTCCTTTCCATTGGATGGAGTGTGGGCTCCTGCTGAGATGCAGGACAGTGTCTGGGGGCAGCTCTCGGGAGCCCTGTGCTCAGCAGGATTCTGAGGTACACCCAGGCTCCTGGTAGGAAATTCGTACTCTCCGCAGCAGTAACAGAAGAGAGAGACTGTGTACACATAGCACAGGTTGTTGTCCTGGGGTAGAGGATGAAGCCTGGGGTTCGGGAATATAGGAGGCCCTGCCCTCATGCTGGCCCTAAAGCCTACACAAGCTGTGTGACCTTGGGCAGTGATTGGACTTCTCTGGGCTGTAGTTTCCTGTGAGCTAAACCAGGGCCCCTTGGAAGAAGCCCATAAAGCCAACCTGAATTGTTGTTGACTGTTGAAGGAACCATCGTGCAGATGACACTTTGGAGCATCACACACATCACGTACGGGTGTGGCATGTGTGCTTTCCTCTGCTGCACCACAGCTTGGGCCCTCTCCAGCCCCCTCTCTGCGCCTCCTGGGTTCCTGGCAGCAGACTGCCCTCCCTCAGTGTGACTGCGGGGCTCCAGACATGCCGCCCAGATCCCAGTGCCACTGAGGCAACTGCTGCCCCTCGCTGGTGGCAATGTGCCCCTTACTTGTTTTCCAGTCTCTTATCCCACATCACCGGTGACCTGCCTGGCTGAGGCCTGGGTGATGGGCTCTGGAGGGGCCCAAGGGGCAGGCCTGGGGCCTGGGGAGGCTGAGGGTCCAAGAGGCCCAGGGATGCCATCCACTGCCAGTCCCCCCATCCTGTCCCCGTCCCCACCCCTCCTCTGGCTTTCCCTACTCAAGTCTCTTCTTTTCTGTCTCTCAGTTTTCATCTCCCTGTTTAATCATAATGTGAAGCTGAAGTTATATTTTTATCATCTGCTCTGTTAACTGTATTAGTCTGATGTCCTCCATTCTTATTACAAGCTAGAGAACAGTTTCTATTTCTCGTTGGTTTCTCACCTCTTCAAAACCCACCATGAAGAAAGGAGGAAACACTGTTGAGTTATTCCTTCTGCTGACTGCATTTCCCCATGGCTTAATATTCTCCTCAAAGAAAAAGGTTGCCTGTTTTTGTTTGAAATAGTGAACTCGGCTAGCACGTTTAGATTCTGACTTCATTAGCAGAACTTTTATTTCTGCACATCTCTCCACCTTCCACTGACAGGGGCAACTCAGTCCCCCAGCACCAGTGTCTGGGGCTCGGTGTTGGGCAGCAGTGGGGGCCCAGGTGAGTGTCCACAGGGACCAGGTGCTGCCACCCGGCGCTGAGCAGAGCAGCAGGTTGGAACCCTGCCATGAAGATGTGCCCGCCTGTGAGTGACCACAGGACAGCATGAGTCGTTCATCTAAAATATTCATGGAGTTGAAATGTAGGCCCCTTAAGGTGGAAGGAACCAGCTTTCTGCCCTTTCCCCATTACTGCCGTAGACGGAACAACCAAAATTCTCTAGAAATTTCCATTGGCTAGTGTTCAATAATTCCTTTATTCTTATTTTCTATTAACATTATTCATTTTAATTTTCTGACCTTTTTCTTCTATGATACTGTGTTATAAACAATGAAGGAGAAAATACTTAGGAATACATTTGATACTATTTTAATAGACTAGATAAGTTTTTATTAATGTGGTTTTAGAGAAAGTTGAGGGTTTTTGGAAGGTGGGCTTTATTTTTTTATTTGAAAACATTCCTTTCAAATGTTCTTTATGTAAAATTTGCTTGATGTGTCTCCAATGTGTACATTTTCCACCACCCTACCCGTGCATCTAAGGCCGATTTCATTTCAGAGCAGCTGTGCTGTGGGGAACAGCAGCCCGTGCTCACCTGTGGCCATGTTTGCAGCAGCAGTTTCACTTCCCACACCCACCCGCTTCCTCCTCACCCACCATTCTCAGGCGCTTCCATGAGGAGACAGTCATGCAGATCAGAGGACAGGGACCACGCCACCAGGCGCTGGGCCACGCGGTGCCTGGGATAGGCATGCACTGGTCCTACTGGATTTGATGATTTACTTGTCATAGAGGGTGTTACCATGGCGATGGGCACATGGCATCACGGTGTCACCATGGAGGCGGGCACATGGCATTACGACATCACCATGCCCAAGCTCTCCCTGAACAGCTGGGCCGCATCTCCCTGTGGGCTTCCCCCACGGGCTCCATGTGCCCTGGGGCTGCACTTAATGTCACCTGGTCATGGCGTGGCTGGTGCCACCTCAGGCGCGAACACCCCCTCCCTTCACGCCCATGCCCCTCCCTGCCATTACCCAAGGCCCAGGATCGGGGAAGGAGGAAATGACCAGGAGGCGATGCTGCGTTGGCGCTGAAACCACCGCGGGTCAGCGCTGGGGCTGGGGGTCAGCCGGGGCCGTCCGTGCGCTCCAGGAGATGCCTCCTCAGCCATGGCGCCTGGCTCGGAGCGTCGCTGCTGGGCACAAAATACACGAACTCCCACAGGGGCCCCGCACCGGCCTCCCTGGGTGAATGGCAGAGCCATCAGCCCACTGCCCGCTCGCCTCCGGGTCGCAGCCCATCCCCTCTGCGCCGAGCGGCCCGGGTGTGGCCACTTGGGTCTCGCTGCTCCGAGTGCGCGCCCATGGCGGGGAGTTTCCAGGGAGAGCAAGTTTCTCGGCTGCTACTCTTCCCACGCGCGCCCACGGGGGTGAAATGAGTCCAGCGCCCAGGGGGTTCTCGTTTCTGCCGAAGCTGTGCCTGGGCGCTTCACGCCCTGGGCGAGACGCAGGGCGTCCCGCGGGCTCCACGAGCTGATGGCTGGAGCTGGGACTTGTGAGGCTTCCTCGACTTGGAAGGACTGGTGCCAGGCCGGGTAGGCAGAAGTGGGAGCCAAGGAAACAAAGCGAAGGGAGGCGGCAAAAAACAAAGCTGCCTGGGGCCGCCGCGGGTCTTTGATTTCATCAGCCGATAAAACGGCCCAGCTGGCGACGACCACGTGCGCTGTGCTGCTTTGTGAGTGTGGCGGCTTCGCCTCTGCCCCACGTGGCCTCACGGCCTTGGAGAGCAAACGTGTCTCCAAATACTCGGTTTGTGGCTCTGCCGGCTGGGCAGGGTGGCAGGGCGCCCGCACCCCCTTGCCGTCCCCCGCACCCCCCAGGTCCACACATGCCATCCCCGGGGGTGTCTCTGAAACGTAAGCAAGCCACGTGCTGTGCTTTTGGTTCGGGTCCCCCAACACCTCCCCCAGCCCCAAAGGATCAAGTCCAGGACACTGGAAATGGCCCAAGGGGCACCACAGCAGCCCCAGCCGTCTCCCACCTCCACCCCCACCTCACCCTGCCCGCAGACCCCGGGTGTCCAGCCGCCTTTCATGCCCCCAGCGCCCAGGAAGGGGTGGCGCATCCTTTGTGGGCCCTGGGGTCCGCCCGAGGGAGCCGCTTTCCGCCCGCCTGTGGTTGCGCTTATCTTTCCTGCGTCCGGTCTAACCAGGGTCTCGGACACCTGTGTCCTGGAAACATGTCTCATCACTGTCCACCCTGTTTCAAAATAAACAGCAGAAGCAGAAACCCCGCCCCTCGCTGGAAGCCGGTGGGAGCTGCGTGAGCAGCGCTTCACTTGGATGCTTCCACGAGTGTTTGGAAGAAATGGAAGGTGCTAATTAAGTTAGGGAGTGGAAAGAGCAAGTTTCGTTCAGGTGGATTTCAGGTTTATGGGAATTAGAAAAAATACTTCCAGGAGAAGGTTGGACAGCCACTGACACAGCAATCAGTAATTGTGATAGCACAATGGAATTAAGTATCTTTTATGGTATTTGTAAAATTTATGTTTTTAATTTGTTGGTGGTAGTAGATGTAATAACCCATTTTCTTCATTAAAAATTGATTTCTTTTACTTCCACTGAAAAAATGGTTTTATTAAACTCAAGTTCTTACACATAGGCAAGCCCTGCTTTTTCCTGCAGTGTATTCTGTGGACACTGAGCTTAAATAAGTCACTGCAAAGCACTTGTATTTTAAAGTGGACACTCTGCTTTAAGATAACTCACCAAGATAGCAAACAGCAGGCCACAAATGCAAAGCCACGTAAGCCGTCTTGGATGGCCTTTAAAGAAGAGAATCTCCTCAGCTAAAGGAAATGGGAACAGGGGATATTGTGAGCACTCATTGTGTGGGGACTGCTGTGTTCCAAGGTGGGTGTGGCTAGGGACCATGTCTGCCTCATACTGAGGGACAAGTCCCATCTTGGTGCCATCTGGAGAGCCAGCAGCTTAATATTTTCCTTCTTAATATTCACAGAGCTTTAGCAAGGGTGCCCCTGAGTGAGTGAGACAAGAGCATGTCCATGACTGTGGATAGTGAAGACGTTTCAGCCTTGCTTTGATTTGGAATCGCTCTTTCTGCTCCTGCAGATGTGTGAGGCACAGACTGTCATGGGGACTCTGCATCTACCCCCTGCCCCCTGCCCTCTCCCCTCTCCCCCTGTCCTCTGCCCCCTGCCCCATGCTCCCTGTCCTCTGCCCCTGCCCCCTGCCCCCTGCCCCTGCTCCCTGCCCTCCCCTCACACTGCTCCCTGCCCCCTTGCTCCCTGCCCTCTGCTCCCTGTCCCCTGCCCCTTCCCCTGCCCCCTGCCCCCGCTCTCTGTCCCCTGTCCCCTGCCCCTACCCCTACACCCTGCTCTCTCCCCTCTCCCCCTGCCCCCTTTCCTCTCCCCTCCCCCCTGCCCCCTGCCCTCTCCCCTCTCCCCCTGCCCCCTGCCCCTCTAGAAATGGCAGACCTCGGGGGAAAGGGAAGGGGGGAGCCACTGTGGGGGGAGCTGGTGGCCCCAGACCCTGAGGCCTGGCCCATGCAGTGGCCGCCCCCAGCTCTCTGGGGCCTGTCCCATCCCTGTGCGCTGTCCCCTGTCTCTGCGGGACACCCTGGCTGCAGCTTCAAGCCCAGGCCTGGGAGCTCAGTGAGGGCTGCCTCCCTGCAGACCAGACCTGCCCACCTCTGTGCCCCAGGCTGTCGTGGGGGTGGGACGCCCCACCTGGGCTACAGTGGCCCTGGCTGGTCCCAGCCAGGTGGGCCTGGGCATCTTCCATGCAGGGTGAGGAAGCCCAGAGGTGGGAGGCACACAGAGGGCCACTGCAGTGTCCAGTTAACGGTCTTCCCAGAACTGACAGTGATGGCTCAAGGTCGATCCTAGCATTTCCCATGTGGATGAACGAATGAAAGTACAAATGAACAAATTGGGAGCAGGCAGAGTTTTCTACACCAAAGCAAAGTGCCATTTTGCACTGCTGAAAATGAGTAGATTTGTATTTGTGTTTAACCTTGAACTTAGCTAAGTCTTGGCACTACCAAGTTGCGATGTAATCAGAGGCACCTTTTCCTTCCTCTGGGATAGCAAGGTCTTTTCATCCTGGCAGGCACATGTATCCAGGTGAGCAGGTGGAGGCAGTGAGGTGTCCAGGTGAAGGCCATCGGGTGTCCAAGTGAAGGCTGTCAGGTGTCCAGTGAAGGCTGTCAGGTGTCCAGTGAAGGCAGTCAGGTGTCCAGGTGGAGGCCATCAGGTGTCCAGTGAAGGCCATCAGGTGTCCAGTGAAGGATGTCAGACATCCGGCACAGAGGTGACAGACCATGTCTCCGGAGGGCACTGCCTGTGTTCAGACCTGAGCTGATGGGCCCTTTTGTGTGCGAAAGGCCCTGAGACAGGAGGATGGACAGAAGCCCTTGGTGGTGGGGCAGTGCCTTGAGGGCACACCCATCCTGGGCCTCCTGCAGGATGCCTGACCATGCCTGCTCAGCAGTTTGGTCACCTGCTACTGGATGCCAAATCCGGGGCTCAGGAACGTCTCACACATGCTAGTAAATGAGACAGAAACAGTTGACAAGGTTTCCCCAGCTTTGCATGTTAAGGATGATTCCATTATATCAAATTAATTTTAGAGATTTTTGTGCATCACTGACTCATTTCAGAATTATTTGGAGAGAGAAAGGCCATTTACCCTGATTTTGACTCACACTTTGGGGTTAAGGATTTAATGATTAAGGATGAGTCACCAAAAGCTTTTAAAAATAATGTATAATGTCTAGAGTTTTATTCTTTGCATTGCACTTTAAAGAAAGAACTTAGAGAATGAATCATAGAAAGCAAAAAAAGTTGACCAGTGAGTGACCAGTGCAGGTGTTTAAGGAACAGCTTTAGGGACGTGCCATGGTCAGCAGTGTACCACCTTCCTCTCGGAGGTGTGGGAGGTGCACTCTGTGCACAGCAGTGCCTCAGAAGCACCCAGCCATGCTCTAGAATTGAGCAAAGCAAAATTCAGCAAGTGCTTTAAAGCAGAAGCTGGGAAGTTAGAGAATTAAATGTTGAAATGATGGGTGTGGAGTAAGGAATCAAGAAACCACATGGTGCCATTGCATATCAGATGAGTAGGTCAGGAACAGCAAGAGGAAGGGCAAAATTTAATAATCAATACATTTCTTTCATTTTCTAAAAGTTAATTAACTGAATAAAAGTGGTTCACAAGTACAATAAAATATTTATTGAAATACTGCTCAGCAATACAAACTTGATCTTATTTGAAATATTTTGCTAATATTTGGTATTGCTTATTTTTGATTCTGTGTTTTAATAAACATACCCCTGACTTATTAATTGCATGATAATTGGACCTATGGGACTTTGGTGAACTGCTGTAAAATAACAGTTCAGTCCTTAATTGAGAAATACCTAGGGTAACTCAAAGAAAATAAGGTTACCAAAGTCAAGGAAATCAGAGGAAATGTTAGCCTCTAATAACTACAGGAACAGTAAACATAATCTAACTCCTAGCTAGATAAGCATAATACTTCACACTTGTGAAAGATTAAATAATTTCCCCCTATGTGGGATGTTCATAATTATTAATCCATTGTTGTGGATATGAAAGCATTATAAATCTGACCTTTTGGAGATGTTATTTTTAGTTAATGTGCAATCCAACTGAATAAGTTTGGGAATGAAACCTATCCCTGGAGGTTTAATGAAGAAAGAACATGTAGTGGAGACAAAGCTGGTAGCCAACAGAACCTTGAAGAGAAAGGAGAAAACATTGTCATGTGACAGGAAATCTAAGGAAGCAATACTTCTAGAGTTGGAAACCATAAACCAGTAAATTACTTTTGTTACACCGTCCTGATATGTGGTAATGGCATAGAAGCTTGGAAACTAAGACAATTTTTTAATATTAGAAAGTGGGTAGTGGCTATCCAAACACATAAAAATGTGGAAATGGCTTTGAAATTATGAAATGGGTAAAGTATGATGAACTATGTGGTCTGTGTGAAAAAATGCCTACATTGAATTGTGGGGACTCTTGGTAGAAATTTGGACCATAAAGGTATCTTCAATGGGAATTTAGAAGGAAATAATGAAGGTGTTATCTGAAAATGGAGGGTAGGTGTTCCTTTTTATAAAGTAGCTGAGAACTTGTTGAAATTGTTTCCTAATGTTGAACTGAAAGTGGAGCTTGCAAGCAATAAACTTGAACATTAAGCTAATAAGATTTCCAAGCTAAACTTGGAAGGTACAGTCTGGTTTCTCCTTGCAGTTTATAGGATAAAAATGAGAGAAAAGGGATAAGATTATGGTTAAATTTTAAACCCAAATATAGTGGAAATGATTGCTTTTGACAATACTCACCCTATCCAGATAACATTCTCTGAGTTTTATGCCAGAAGAAGACTTATCACGTATCCCCATGACCTTTTTAGGAAGTGAACCCATGAGAACAGATCCATGCATGAGTTAAACTGAACAATCATTTGTTAAATAAGGTGAAAGGTGGAAGACGTTTAAAATGTAGTTATACAGAAAGGAACTGTGGAAAGTCCTTTCATACGATGCTTTACATAGCCTTGAACTGCATAAAATACAGAAGGGCTTTGCAAAATTGGTATGAGTAGTAGCACTCCCCATTTGGATGGGAAGTGACAGAAAAGAAGCAAATTGAAGGAAAAAGGACTTTAAGGGGGAAATGTGGCTACATAGGTCTGGACCAAGGAGCTCTCCTCAGGTCAAAGGAGGAAACTCACCAACATGTGCGGAAAGTGCATGCGTGCACTTGTACAGGACAGGCCACCTACCCCAGCCCTTGGAGTGGGCAGGCCTTGATTCCCAATATTCTGAGAGTGTCACCACTTGAAAGCTCAGATATGACGGACTTACACCCAGGTATTCAGGCGGATTGTAACCACCACTCCAATGAATGGGGAGGGTGGTGCCTATACTCTGTGATTCTGGGAGAAAATGGCTGCTGAACAAGCTCTTGAATGGTATGAGGCTGCTGCTTTATAGGATCCTTTAGGAGAAAACACTGATCCACAGATAAGTCTCAGAACTTACAATCCAATTGAGTTTGTCCTGTTGAGTTTCATACTTACAGCCCATTATCCCTGTTTTCTTTTTGATTTATCTCTTCTGAAATGGGAATGTTTATCCTATACTTGTCCCATTATTGTAGCTTGGAGACACATAACTTGATTTCTGGGTTTCACAAGTCTATTAGACAGAGTAGAATTTTGGCTGAGGAAAAAGCACACTCCTCACTGATTTCAGTAAGATCTGATAATTAAATGACCTTTGGCTTTTGAGATGTGATGGAATGTTTTCCACATAGGAAAAATAGGCCTTTGGGGTCCCAAAGAGTGGACTGTGGTAGGATGAATTATGTACCCCATAAAAAGAAAACAAATACTTATTGCTCATCAATTCCTCTTGGTGTGTAAAAAAGACTTTTTGAAAATGTTATCTTTAGTTAAGCTGTAGGACAACTGAGGTTTCATGAATTGAAATCCACATGTGGGAGTGATGTTGTAAGTCAATATATCCTGATAGACAAAGCAGAAAACATCACTGTGTGATGAAAAGCCACAGAATCCACGGATTGATGGTCAAACAAAATGCTATTCACCCCATGAGGAAGCAAGCCTTCAGGCTTCTGTGACCATGAATCAATAAATTTCAGTTAAGGCAACCCACTGGCATAGTTTTTCCAACAACCAGAAAACTATAACATTAGAGGTTTATTTATTTCAATACCCTGTAATCAATGCATCATGTCTTGTTCCAATAAATAAACTAAAAGGTATTCAAAAAGACAAAGGGCACAGTCTAAAGTGACAGAATGAGGAGGAATCCCAGGATCAATAGATCACATATTTTAGAATCATAAGATAAGAATTCAAAATAGCTGTGGTTAATATGATTAACATTCGAATGAAAAAGTGAACAATATTCATGGACAAATGGGTACTGTAAACAGATACAAACATTCTAAACATGCATACTTATTATTTTACCAAAATTATGTATTCTTATTGATTCTGTGACTCACTTAAACAATTTTATAAGTTAAATAACAATTTTATAAGTTTCTGACTTTGCATTTGTTTTCATCTGATAAGAATTTGGAATAATTCACTGTGTCCTAGGGTTAAAAAAGCAGTTTTAATTTAAATATGATACATTTCATGATTTACAATTGCACATACAATATTATTCATATAATATAATTTCCTAAGCAGTTAAAAATAGATCATTCCAAAACCATCAACCCACGTAACAAATGGAACACTTTTTGCCTCATACTCTTGAATATTTCTTCTTCATCAAAAATCTCTCCTTTTCCAAAGATGTAATGGTTATCTGAATTTAGATAATTAGCATTTGCTTTCTCTGTTGAATATTGTGCCAGTTTGAAGTTGCTATGTACACAGAAAAGCCATGTCCTTTTTGCTGATCCGATCTTGCTGGGGCTGTCATGTTTCTTTTAATTCTAATTCAATTTTTTGGGGGTGAAAACTTTGATGGGATTGTTTCCATGGAGATGTGATGCACCAAATTTAGATGTGACTTCTTGAGTAGATGGAGCTATGACCCCATTCAAGGTGGACTCCTTTAAAAGAGGAAACATTGTGGAGAGACCTCAGAGCTGACAGGGATGCTTGTAGATCAGGTGCTTTAGAGCTGACATGGATGATTGAAAATGCTTGGATTGCCAACAGGAGAATTTACCTACAAAGGGATGTTTGGAGCACAGCATGTGTTACCGTGTACCTTCCCATGAGATGCTAAGCAAGCCAGAACCCAGAGTTGTGTTCCAGAGAATCTAAGTGAAGGCCCACAGATGTTTAGAGAGGAAAGCACTGGCATCAGAAACTGGAAGCAGTGGAGCACGGGACAAGGACCAGAAGAAATAATCCATGTGATTTCCTAGCTGACAGAGGTACTCCAGACCCATTAGCCCTTCTTGAGTCAAGGTATCTTTCCCTGGATACCTTAATTTGGACACTTCTATGGCTGCAAACTTGTAATTAATTTTCTTTTAAAAAGCCATTCCATTTCTGGCATATTGTGTTCCAGTAGCTTTAGCAAACCAAAACAGGTGCTTTTTTCTTTTACTTTTATCAATTTTATCATTCACAATACACAATATCCAACAAATGCATATTCCCTCTTCCCATCAGTCCCCCCAAAATGGTAACTTCTAACTACCTCCTGCATGTGTGGATTTGTTGTTTTTTGACATGTCTCATATGCCTTGTTCAGTTTGGTGGGCCTCATGTTTTCAAGATTATTCCAGTTTGCAGCATAACTCTGGATTTAATTCTTATTACTGAATAATATTGCAGTTTACACATATATTGCATTATTTTTATCTATTCTTTTGTTGATGGGCACTTAGGTCATTTCCAAATTTTGACTCATTGATTTTCCCATTTTTGACCATTATTTATGCCCATTACTTTTGCCTATTTTCCATATGTAATTTTGTCTTTTTACTGTTGCATTGCAAGCATTTGTACATATTCTAGATATAAAACTGTTATGTGCTATATGTCTTGCATTGACTTTCTACATTCTAAAGATAGCCTTTAGTTTCTTGATAATGCCCTTTGATCTACAAAACATTTTAGCTTTAATGAGGATGACAGTGGATTATCATAAAATCAAACTAGTGGAAACTGCAATTGCAGCTACTGTTCTGGATGTGGTATCATTGCTTGAGCAAATCAATACATCCTCTGGTACCTGGTATGCAGCTATTGATCTGGAAAACACTTTTTTTCTCAATACCTTTTAGTAAGGACCACCAGAAACAGTTTGCTTTCAGTTGGCAAGGTCAGCAATATACTTTCACTGTCCTACCTCAGGGGTATATCAACTCTCCAGCCCCATGTCATAATCTTGTCTGCAAGGAGCTTGATTGTTTCTCCCTCCCACAAGCCATCACACTGGTCCATTATGCTGATGATATCATGTTGATTGGACCTAGTGAGCAAGAAGAAGCAACTACTCTAGACTTACTGGTAAAACATTTGCATATCAGAGGATGGGAGATAAATCCAACAAAAATACAGGGGCCTTCAACCTCAGTGAAATTTCTAGGTGTCCAGTGGTGTGGAGCATGTCGAGATACCCCTTGTAAGGTGAAAGATAAGTTGCTGCATTTGGCCCCTCCTAAAACCATAAAAGAGGCAGAATGCCTCATTGGTCTCTTTGGATTTTGGTGACAACATATTCCACATTTGGATGTGCTACTCTGACACATTTATTGAGTAAACAGAAAAGCTTCTAATTTTGAGTGAGGACCTGAACAACAGGAGGCTCTGTGACAGGTCCAGGCTGCCGTACAAGCTTCTCTGCCAATTGGACCACATGTTCCAGCAGAACTGATGGTGCTGGAAGTGTCAGTGGCAAATAGAGATGCTGTTTGGAGCCTTTGGCAGACCCCTATAGGAGAATCACAACACAGACCATTAGGATTTTGGAGCAAAGCCTTACTATCTGCTGCAGATAACTACTCTCCTTTTGAGAAACAGCTTTTGGCCTGCTACTGGACCTTAGAAAGACCAAATGCTTAACTTTGGGCCACCAAGTTACTATGAGACCTGAGTTGCCTATCATGAGCTGGGTGTTATCTGACCCACCAAGCCATAAAGTTGGGCATGCACAGTCTCACTCCAACATAAAATGGAAATGGTATATATGAGATAGGGCCAGAGCAGGTCCTGAAGGCACCAGTAAGTTACATGAGAAAATGGCCCAAATATCCATAGTCTCCACTCCTGCCACATTACCATTTCTTTCCCAGACCAGAGCTATGGCCTCTTGGGAAGTGCCTTAAAGTGAATTGACTGAGGAAGAGAAAACTTGGGCCTAGTTTACAGATGGTTCAGCATGATATGCAGGTACCACCCAAAAGTGGAAGACTACATCACTAAAACCCATTTCTGGGTGTTCTTGAAAGACAGTGGTAAGGGGAAAACCTCTGAGAGGGCAGAACTTCGAGCAGTGCACCTGGTTGTTCATTCTGCTTGGAAAGAGAACTGACCAGAGGTACATTTGCAAACTGACTCATAGGCTGCTGCTAATGGTTTGGCTGAATGGTCAGGGATTTGGAACGAACATAATTGGAAAATTGGTGACAAAGAGGTTCTGGGGAAGAGGTATGTGGATAGATTTTTCTGAATGGGCTAAAAACATGAAGATATTTGTGTCCCATGTGAATTCACACCAGAGGTTGACTTCAGCAGAGGAAAGTTTTAATAATCAAGTGGACAAGATGACCCATTGTGTGGATGCCAGTTAGCCTCTTTCCCCAGCAACTCCTGTCATTGCCCAATGGGCTCACAAACAAAGTGGCCATGTGGTAGGGATGGAGGTTATGCATGGGCTCAGCAACATGGACTTCCACTCACCAAGGCTGACCTGGCTACAGCCACTGCTGAGTGCCCAAGCTGCCAGCAGCAAAAACCCACACGCAGCCAGTGATATGGCACCATTCCCTGAGGTGACCAGCCAACTACATGGTGGCAGGTTGATTACATTGGACCACTCTTTTCATCAAAGGGGCAGCAATTTGTTCTAACTAGAAAAGACACACTCTGGATATGGGTTTGCTTTCCTTGCATGCAATGTTTCTGCCAAAAGTTCCATCCATGAGCTTACAGAATGCATTATCCATAGTCATGGTATTCCACACAGCATTACTTCTGATTAAGGAACACACTTCACAGCAAATGAAGTGCAGAAATGGGCACATGCTCATGGAATTCTCTGGTCTTACCATGTTCCCCATCATCCAGAAGCAGCTGGATTAATGTAACGGTGGAATGGCCTTTTGAAAAATCAACTATGGTGCCAATACCTTGAAGGGCTGGGGTAATGTTCTCCAGGAAGTTGTGTATGCTCTAAATCAGTGTCTGCTGTATGTTGCCATTTCTCCCATAGCCAGGATGCATTGTTTCAGGAACCAAGGCATGGTAATGGGAATGGCACCACTCACTATTACCCCTAGTAATCCACTAGGAAAATTTTTGCTTCCTGTTCCTACACTCCTGAGCTCTTTTGGTCTATAGGATTTAGTTCCAAAAGGGGGAGTGCTTCTACCAGGATAAACAACAATGATTCCATTGAACTGGAGTCTAAGACTGCCACCTGGTTACTTTGGGCTATTCATGCTCCTAGATCAACAAGCTGAGAAGGGGATTACATTACTGGCTGGGGTGATTGACCCTAACTATCAGGGGGAAATAGGAATGCAACTACACAATTGGGATTAAGAAGAGTTTTCCTGGAATAAAGGAGATTCCCTAAGATGTCTTTTAGTACTACCACACCCTGTGATTAAAATCAATGGAAAACTACAACAACCCAATCCAGGGAGGACAACCAATGGCTTTGAAACTTCAATGGCTGTGAAACTTAAAGAATGAAGGTTTGGGTCACCCCAACAGGCAAAGAACCACAGTCAGCTGAAGTGCTTTCTGAGGGTGAAGGGAACATGGAATGGGTAGTGGAAGAAGGTACTGATAAATATGAACTATAACCACTTGATCAGTTACAGAAACAAGGGCTGTGAATCTGTTTTGTTCTGTTGTACTATTTAAGTTGTAAGATATCAAATTTAAGAATAAATATTACCCAAGGACTTGCACCCTATTCTGGAGAGACTTAAGGAATTTTCAGTTATATGCAGGACAATTGAGTATTGTTAGGCAAGAAAAAAATATGTCTTTTATTGTTTTCTATTTAGAAATTAGGTATGGTTTAAGGTGATGAGCAGAGCTGCTGAGTTAACAAGGGGTGGACTGTCATGGTCAGGTTCATGTGTCAACTTGGCCAGGTGGTGGTACCTGCTTGTCTGGTTGGTTGTCTTTTGCTATGAGGACAGTTCATAGAATTAAATCATGATCATGTCAGCTAATTCCACAGCTGATTCCATTTGTAATCAGCCCAGAGGAGTGTCCTTTAAATGAATGATGCTTAGTCTACACACTAGAAGCCTTTTAAGGAGGATTCAGAAGAGACAGGTTCTCTTCCTGCTTTGGTCAGCAAGCCTCTCCTGTGGAGTTCATCCAGACCCTCATCAGAATCATCAGATTTATAGCCTACCCTACAGATTTTGGATTCTATGTTCCCATGGTTACATGAGACACTTTTATAAATTTTATATTTAAGAATATTTTCTGTTGATTCTGTTTCTCTAGAGAACCCTAACTAACACAGACACCAAATCAATCTGTTTTGTTTTTCTTTTCTAGTGCTTTTGTTGTCACATCTAAGAATACATTGAATTTTTCACAGATCATGAAATTTGCCCTCTGTTATCTTCTGGAAGTTTTATACTTTTAAAACTTATACTTAATTTCTTTGTACATTTTAGGTTGATTTTTCATAAAATATATGGTAGGGATTTAACTTTATTCCTTTAATTGGGGATATCCAGCTCTTCCACACCATTTGTTGAAGACACTATTCTTTTCCCTTTGCATGCAATTAGCATCCTTTTAAAATTCAATTGACCAGGGTGATATCAACAACCTGGCAATGTAAGACAACCCCTGTAAAAGCCTCCCCAGGGATTCAGTGACTAAAATGTTAAAATCCACTTGTTTAGAACTGTGAAGGTCAGTGGATACTACAGAAGGATGCCATAAATGCTGAAACAAATAAACAGAAAAATATCAGGTAGGAAAATTTCATCCTGAACCACTGGTCTATTCTCATTCTGCAAGCCCTCACTTATTTCTTTGCAGCTTCTGACTCACACAGAGGCAGCAAATCCTGTGTTCCTACCAATATAGACAGAGAATATTGAGCAGGACATTCACTTATGAGAAGCAAGTGACACCATCATGCATATCCAAGCACAGGAACCAAATCCTACAGAGACCCAGGCTAGAACATAAGTTGCTGAGATATGCTGAATACAAAGGAACCCATGGGGGATGAAGAGACCATGATAGAAAGGATCACAAAAAAGTGCACTTATTTAATCCAATGACAGTCAACTGAGCCACCTAAAGGCAAAATAAACTTCAGAGGAGACAGAATTTTGAACAACTAATAAATCTACTCTTTTATTTCTTCAAGATTCAAAATAAAATTGAACAATAAAAGGCATATTTCCTTATAAAGGACACACAAAATATAAAGAGGTAGTGTATGAAAACACCATAAAGAGGAAAATCTAAAGTATATGGGAGCAGAGAACATGTATGCTATTGAAATGAAATTGGTATTTTTTCAAATTAATAGGTTATAGATTTGAATTGTGTAATAAAAGCCTAAGGTTACCATAAAGAATTTTGAAAATAAGGAAAAGAAATGAGGAAGGTTTTAGGAAGATACACCACAAAAGATCAAAATAATAGAAAAGTGAGCTGCAATGAATGTAAATACAAACAAGAAATATATGGCATATATAATCAAAGGATAGGTCTTTTACTTCCTTCATCTCTGTCTTTGTGAGAGTACCTGCATGTTCTCTTACATCTATTATCAATAAATTTTATGCCTGCTTATTCTATGCTTTGCTATACTCCTGAATTATTTCTTGCTGCATGGCCAAGAACCTGAAGCCCAAATACAGCAACACATTTTGGCGATAGAGCTAGAAGACACTTCCTCTCTCTGACTATCTAGACTGGTAAGTCATAGCTAATGACTGGAAGCCTTGTTTTCATTTTTTTCTTCTTTCTTGGCTCTCTCCCACTGTTTCTTTCTTTTTCCTTCTCCTCAGCAAAGTGAGACTTTTCTCCTCTCACTTGGATTCTATGTCTCTAGGAATCTAGGGTCTTGGATCCACCTCCCCCATGACTTAAACTTGGTTCACACTGAGACTTCATCTCTTGCCTTTGATGTTGGGGCTGGGGGAGCTTGACTCCATGCTATATAGATTTAAGAAGGTTTGGGACAGTTGGTGATACTTCCCTTTAAGACATAATTGAGTGGTTCTCCCAATGTGAAGCAGGAATCTAGTGGGAGCAAAATCAATTCTCTCTCTCTCTCTCTTTGTTTTTCACTCTATTTCCTCAGCTCTCCTAGATTTCCCCATATCTTTTCTTTGCCTCCCATCTGAAGAGTCAGACCATTCTTCCTGCTGAATCTGTTGCTTTTTATATCTCTTCAACAAAGGTCCTCTTCCTGTCTTCATGAGAGTCTCCTTCTTTCACCTCTGTCTGTTTTTCAATAGCTCCTGAGACATTCCATCATTTTAAAAATATTTTTACATTTCATCACTTTTAACATGGGATTCTTGGCAAAGGATTCTTTTATCAAACAAGGTGTGTCTTTGACATTCTAGGTAGATACATCTGGTTTAGGCCCATGGGAATGGGGTACCTCCAGTGGGAGTGTCTCCCCTCCAGGCCTTGATCTTTTAGGCTCTACTTAGAACCATTGTGGCCAAATATAAAGCTCCCCTTCTAGAATATGCTTGTTTTGTAATCCTCAGGAATCAGGAAACTTAGCAGATAAAGGTTTTCCAAGGAACATATCCAAGACTTTTCTCAGGTGGAAAAGGGAGCCCCCACCTGGGAGCAAATGTCTAGACTTCTCCTTTGGAGAAAGATCCTGGGAATATTCAGTGACATACTCCCCTGTGTCCCCAAGAAATTGGGCTGATGGATGGGGATTGCTGAGGTCTGGTGTGCAGTGGGACACCACACAGCTACACTGGCATTAGTGAGCCTCCTCTTTTTCCTTTTGCAAAGAAAATGAGAAATATCAACTTTTTATAAACTAAAAAATGGAGAACCATAACTCTCCATTGGGACTCTCAATTACAATACAAACCTCCAGTTTAAAAAAGACAGAGAAGGCTATAAACAATTATGTATGCACAAATATTTATAGTTCTTTATCAAGACATGGACCTGAGAATGACTTTTCACTCATGTCATGCCCATGTCTCAATTTCCACTAGAGGAATAAAAGCCATAAACTTTCCCTTTTTAAAACTTATTTACTAAAAGGTATAAAAAATGCCACCAAGGCAGTTCATTTTAATAAGCTAAGGGAGATCACTATGAAAAAAGGAAAATCCAGCTCTGATCTCAGGGAAGTTAATGGAAGCCCAGAAAGGTATACTGTGTAATCCTGGATTCCTGGGAAAGTCAGATTTTCTGGGCACCCATTTTATTAGCTAGTCTTCCCCTGACATTCAGAGAAAGCTGCAAAATCTCTTCATGGCCCCACAAACTCCAACTAAATGATCCATTAAATCTGCCTTTTCTTCCTTTAACAATCAAGACAAGGCCAAGGAGGAGTAGAAAGCAGAGAAAGGTAAGCAAAAAGCATAGACCTAAGCTCATTTTATTGCAGCTGCTGTTAAAGGAAACCTGCCCGCTTGAAGTTACCCAAATCATGGCTCTAAAACTCAAGGGCCTTGTATAAACTGTGTGGCAGAGTGCCACTGGCAAAAGAGTGCCAAAACCCTTGAGTCAACCCTCAAGCTTGGGACCAACGGTGGTCTTGCCCTGGGAGCCACCAACATGGGCATTGGGCTAGGAGCTGCACTATCTCCCAAAGCAGGAACAGGACATTCCATTGAGCCCTTCTCTTGGCAAGTGAAGAAAACTGAGGATGCTGAAGGCCACATGTGGTTCCACTAACTTCATATCTGACCATCAACCTAGGAAACAACATGTGACATTCAATGTGGTAGATATGATTATTAATTTCTTATATAATAGAGCCACTTATTCTGTTCTGAGCTGTCACTCTGAGTCTACCTCCCCTAAAATGTGTCTGATTATGGCAGTTGAAGGTGAAGCCAAACTAGGACCTTTACTACCCATCTCCTATATAAGTTTGAGGGCATTCTGCTATCCCATTAACTTCTGATTTTCTCAATATTGTACACCCATTCTAATGAAGGATCTTCTTTATACTCCTTGGGAGCCATCTTAAGACTAATAAACCTGGATACTGTCTACCCATTGTTTTCCCTGAAGTCCCTACTAGATTGAGGTTCCTCAGCATCCCAAAGAAGATCCTAAGCAAATAAACCTGTCCTTGTGAAGGCATCAAAGGACAAACCTGCCAAGTAGTTCCTGTCTGCATTCAAATTTTCAGTCCTAAATCTTAAAAATGCATTTTTGTATTTTCTTCAACATAATCCTTAATACTTATTGGCTTCTGAATAGCAGAGACTTAAGAATAAGTTTCCCAGTGAATTCATTTAAACAGTGCCACCCAAAGGTTTCAAAATAATCCCCATGCCTTCAAAAATATGCTAGCAGCAGTCCTTACTATCCTCCAACTGCCTGAAAGTAGTCTTATAATACATTTACTGTCTAAACTCACATAGTGCTAATATAAAAGTGAATTTTGCTATAGCCATTGCTAACTGAATAGGTATAGAAAGTCACAGTAAGTTTAAGAATATAACATTTTTAGTCATTACTGATGACAAGCCCTAAGTGAATAGGGAAAGTCACAGAAAGGTTGAGACCTAGATGGATGTGAAAAGTTTTAAAATTTTAAAATGATGTCTTATAAAAGTTAAAGCTTATATTATAAACTTTCTTATCTTTAAATTCTGAAGTGCTTTACTCTTTGTATGGCTTAATAGCTCCCTGGAAACTTAAGTGTCTCTGTGCCATCTAAAACTCAAATTTGATTCTCCAACTCTAAAAATTAACAGCAACTAAAAGAAATCAAACTCTAATTAAAAATATAATAAAACTAATCTAGTTAAAACCAAGGTAAATCAATATACAAGGTAAGGTAAAAATAATATTGTATATATTTTGAAGCTTTAATTTTTATATGAGAAAAATGTTCATTTTGTCCAAAATTTGCACCATCTAATGTAATCTGTCTAATTAATTAAAAAATCTAATTCAGCTTTATTTAATATGAGACCTGAGATAAGAAAAAAATCTCAATATTTTAGACAAGTTAATATTTTATACTCTGCATGTCAGAATATTTGGGGCAATAAATTTAAAAGTATCTGCAATGTCCCTTAAGGGACTGGTAAAAATAAAACTATTGAGAATTCCCTAGGTGGGCAAGTTTAATATTTTCTTAAACAAAAAACTCTCAATTTAGTAAACCTACTTAGAGTTAATGCCTAAGAGCCATCTCGAGAAAATCTCTGCTGTTGCTCAAATGTTGTCTCCCTTTAAGCCAAATTCTAAACTTCCTCCCAATATGGGACATAATTTCCAGGATTGTAAGCCTGGCACTGGCAGTGTGAAACATAATGGGGCCCTCAAATTGCAAGACATAGGAGGCCCTGGCACTGTAAGACATAAGCCCCAAAGATAAAATTGTTCCTAACATCATGGATGAACTGACCAAAATGGGGAAAAAAAGAGTTTCATTGGCTAAAAATTTTCAAATCAAGTCAAGAGGTTATTCTAGAGGCTACACATATGCAAGCTTCAGCCAAATATTGCAAACTGCCACAATATGGGAAATCCCAACCGACAGCATTCCTAGAAACCATAAAAATATCAAATGCTCTATAAAATTTTACTTATTAAGTTTGTTTTTCAGAGACTTAAAACCTCCAGATTATTCCAATGCCAAAGAAGCTCTAAAACCTGAAAATGCTGAACTCCTCCAAAAATAACAACTTGTTTCATCATTCATTCCTGTATCTTTCTCTCAAATTTCCTTTCACTCTTCTCCATCCCTTTATGAGCTATTCTGGTCCCCCACATAGTGCCCTTTTTATCCTCCTAATTCTTCCTAGTCCCTGCCTCTTATGATGTCTGATTCAGTTTGCTCACAAGTCAACAGCAGCCATGACCAACCAACACAAATTCTGAAAACATATTCCTGCTACAACAGAAATGTAAAAATCAGCTCCTTATACTGCAGAAGCATCACCATCAACCCATTCCTACAGAAAATACCCAAAGACCCAGGTAATAAGGCCGCCACTCAGCTCAGAGAAATTTCTCCTCCATTAACTTCACCCACACTCCACAGGAAGTAGTCAATGAAAAAAAACAATGCCCCTGTTCATTTAAAAATCACTTCAAGATAAGCTAAGGCATTAACCAAAACCCAACACCAGCTTCATTCAATTTTATTAAAAGGAAAAGGCAGGGATGTTATGTTTCAGAAAAAGAATTCTAAAAAGCAAAAGGAACTCTTGATGTAGACCCCCATCAGCCCCCCTCCCCAGCATTCTTGGCAGGCCCCAGAATCCAGATATAATCCAATTTTCATACTGCTGATGATGTATCCTCCAGGTGAATGAACACATACCAGACAACTAGAAATATGGTCAGAATCTGTCTCTGCTGATAATGTCCTCCCTTATCAGTGTCTCACCCTTTTTGATATTCATATCAAAGGAGAATAGTGCAACAATCTATCATACCCTAAGTCAACAAGCCCCCCTCCAATCATGGGACAACACACCACCTAGTAGGCACCCTCTCCTCCCAGTGTCATGCTCCCTTTGAAAACACAGCTCCCAAAAGAAAAAAGGGGAGACATTTTTCTTTCCTTCACTGGCTCCCACCTGCCTGCTTTCTCTCTCTTCAGTGAATCTGTTATGCTTTAACTTGCTGTCTTGTGTAGATTCCTTAGTGACTCGTACCTAATACATACATCTAATGAATCTTCAAAAGTAACTTTACTTAGAAAAGATCTTTTATGTTTCATATATCCTATAGCTTATTCCAAAAATTGCTGGATACTTGGATATATGTTTCTTCAACTGGGTAAACAGTGGTCTTTAGACACATTGGACAAGATCGAGAACTTACTTTGGTTCATTTCTGATTCCAAACTTCCCCAGTGTATGATAAACAGTAGGCTTGTCAATTGTTCATTTACATTGATGATGAAGTTTATATCTTTATTATTGTCCCCAAAATGATCATCTTCCCACCAAAATTGGTTAATAATTGTGGTTAGTTTATATTTTTATCAGCATGGTCTAAATATAAAATTACAAAACAAACAAAAAAATTTCTTACCCAAAGAAATTTCAGGTAAAATAGGTGATTAAAGCAAGGCCTTGGTCTTTCAAATACTCAGTTTCAAATTTTTCACAGTTTTTGAAAATTTTTATGCTAGGGCCTGTTTACTTGTTTTAACATCCAGGACAAAGCAATGCACATGTATATAGCCCTATTTATCAAGAAATAAATGTTATGAATGAGAGGCAAATTTAAATAACAGAAGAAGACAAGAATGAGAGTATAGAATAGGCCTCGGTAGCTTCCATTCTCCATCTTAAAATCATTTGCTATTGTTGAGAATAATGAAACATCAAAGAATACATGAAAACCTAAATTGGTTTCTGTGCTCTATGGAGAAGCTGCCTGCCTGATCTGGTTTCTTGTGTCATCCGCACTCATATCTAGCATTTCAAGGAATAGTGTCTTTCCAATATGTTAAGAGTGTTGCCATAAATGAGAGTTATAATTAGAAATTTTTCTACAGTGAATTAAATATAATATTAAATTTGTGAATTTTCAGGTTCTGACAAGCTCATATATTAGTGAATGTTTAAAACTTTGTAAATTACCTACATATATAATCTAGGCTACTCAAGGGCTCTGCCCAAATTGAAAAGGTTGAATTTGTTCATTTTTTTTATATGGATCTGTCAGGAATATGTTATATTCTGGCAAAACAGTGCCAAAATTTCAACAGCATTAAAAACAAAGCCTCATTTCTCACTCACATCCCGTGGCCGACCACGGCTTTCCTCCAGGCCGTCTTCCTCCTGCTGCACGCTGGCAAAGCAGCAACAGTTCTGAATGTCGTTGGTCACTATGATAATTGGAAAAATAGCTCTAAAAGGTGTTACATCAGCGATGAATTGTTTCTGTCTAGAAATGACTGAGTCACTTCTTTTAAAGCTCATTAGCTAAAATAAGCCAGATGACCCACCCAACTTAGGGACAGGAAATACAATTTTTCCACATATCTGAAGGAAAAGAAAATGAGCTAAACACAACAGAAGCCCCTGCCCCTAGAAATTTATATTATAATGAAGGGACCACATAAAATTACAAAATATGCAAATAAATAAAGGAGATAATTTCCTTGGTAGTAAGAATATGGAGAAGATAAATAATGATTTGTACGGAGTACATATAGTAGCAATTACTCAGCCCAGTTACTTAATTTCTCTAATTTTTTAGTCCTTAACTTGTCAAATAATCCTTATTTGCATTAAAACCAAATTACAGGGTTGTGCTAATAATAAGCTATTAGCATTACTCTCTTAACAAAAATCCTCTTGTGATGTTGTCATTTTGGGGAATTTCTTGAAACTTTACCATATCGAATAGTCACAGCCTATGAGATTTTTTTATTAAGGAGAATGGATCAATGCCCATCAACAGACTTCAAATGCAAGGTTAAGAAAGGTCAAGAGGTGTCCTGTATTTTGCCTACAGAACATTTCTTTATAAGGGAAGCTAATCAAAGCTTTTTTTAATCTTAAATGATGCTCTTATATTAAATCCAGGACACTTGATATCATTTGTTTTAACCAATTACTTTTTGTCTAGAGGAGGTGGGTCAATTACTTCTTTATCCTTTTGTATCCTTTGCTTGCCTGAAGACATATTGGATATGGACAGAATTATAAAAAGATGAAAAATACTCACAAGCTTTAAGCCATATTATACCTCAGAAACTAGCATGAGACTTTTTCATACAAAGCTCACTTAATTTTTCCTTAACAACACAGTTTTCTATGATGTTATCAATAAGCATCTTACAGAGAAGTCAAACCAGGCTCTACGGTCTGCACATAATATGCCTTTACAGTAGGAAAAGGATTTCTCAGCAGGGAGATTAAATTGAGATAAATTTGAAAACCAACAATTATGTTAATGCAACATGGAATTTTTAGTTTTTACATTCAATAGACAAAAATAATTTCTAAAAAATTTATGTACATTTAACCTTGAAAGATTCCTAATTAGCTTGTATTTCCAAGATGAGAGTGTAGAACACATATTTACATGACCTTCATTAAAATTGGGGAAATGATAGTACTTAGGGCAAGGACTACTGAAAGAAATAAAATGAAATAATGCATGCAGGTGAAAGTCATCTTCAAGAGTGGGTAAATGTCAAAGGTGATGGGGTTACACAGAGAATGTTGAATTTAACATGTGAGTATGATTTGTGAACCCTTATATTGATATTTTTTAGTCTCCATTATTTTAGAGCAACTAGAAGTAAAAACCTAATATTGTGGCACTGTAATCCATAACAAACTCTGAAATCTGTTCTACAACTAATTGTTGTGATGTGCTTGAAACTTATGGCTTTTTTGTATATGTGGTATATTTCAGAAGGAAGAAGTCATTGGTGATGTTAAATGCTCAGGTATATGATGACGTTGTGAACCACTGATTGTACACTTTGGATGACTACATGGTATGTGAATACATAATATATATCAGTAAAAAAATAAGTAATAAAATATGAAAAATAAAAAAGGAAGCAGGATCTTAGATTGTAAGCTCTTAGAGCAGGCACATTTGGTCTGGACTGGTAGTTGTTATTTCTGGATTTTGAGAGGCTATTTTGAATGTGTATAACCAGTTATTTAGAGATAAGAATGAAGCCAATAAGATCAGGACTAGGGTAATTCAGAACACAAGGGTAAGGAAGAAATTGTATTTTTGTATTTCATCTACTCTTTGAGACTAAGGGAAGAAAGGTTTTTTTTGGTACAGAAACTAAATTTTCTGTAGCATATAATCTAATTCAACCTGTCTGGATAGATCTTTTAAACAATCCAAACACAGGGAGCACAGAATAAGAATGAGGGTCATTAATCCTGTATAGCTTAATATAATGCCTGAATAAATCCCAGAGTATATTAAGCAGATAATCAAAAATATTGGCAAGATCCCTTGAGGGATGAGAGAAAAACTATGGACCTATTAAACTTTAACCCGGAGAAACCCCTGATACCGTGTCAAGTATTAGGGACACCCATACTAATAGGTCATGTCCTTGATCTTGAGGCTTGCTCTTGTGAAGCTTGGGTAGGTAACAGAAAAGCTAAGCTTGCCTCTAGGTATGCCTCAGAGTCACCTCTGGAGGACCTCTTCTGCTGTTTCGATGTGGCCTCTCTCTCTCTAAGCCCAACACTGTGAGTGAAATCATTGCTCTCCCCTTACATGGAGCATGACATCCAGGGGTGAAAGTTTCCCTGGCAGTGTGGGAGATGACTCCCAGGGTTCATTTTGGCCCTGGAACTCTGGGATCAACAATGCCATGAGACCAAAATAGGGGAAACAAGTATAACAATTAAGGTATCAGTGGCTGAGAGGGTTCTAGTAGAATTGAGGGACTACTCTGGAGGTCACTCTTATGCAAGCTTCAATTAGACATTACTACCTATCATAGCTTGCCAAACTGGAACCAAAACCATTCCTGCCAATCCTAAAGAAAACCTAGGGGTTATATAAGATTCTACAAATGTTCAATGCACTAGAGTAACTTTCGAGAAACCTACAACATCCAGATGGGTCCCTTGACCAGATAAGCCCTGAAATGTAGAGGGGTAGCCTATCCAGAGCATCAAACATTTTCATCTCCCTATCCCATATTATCAACGGCCCCTTCCAAAATGAAAACGCTAGAATGAGAATAGCCCAAATACCCCTAAATATTGGGAACAAGGTGAAATGTGATGGTGGAGCTATACAGAGAAGGTAGGGTTTAACAAATGTGTATCATTGCTGAATCATTATATTGATATTTCTTTTAGTCTCCAGCATCTTACAGCAACTAGAATTAGAAACCTAAAATTGGGGAATTGTTCCCATACTAAACTCTGAAATCTTTTCTACAACTAATTGTTGCATTTTGTTTTGAAAAACAAATTGTGTATTGCTTTTCTGTATATATGTTATTTTTCACAGAAAAGAAAAAACTGTTGCTCAGATGAAAAGAGCATTAGGGTTGGATTTGGATATACCTGGGTATGTATCACGATGTATGGGTCAACGGACGGGTTATTGAAGTTTTCTGGACCTCTTCTTTTCTCAACTATAATGTGAGGAAAATAAATACTTACCCATAGAGTGATTATCGTTAATAATATTATAAATTATAAAATATGTTTTAAAGAACTAGCATTCAAGCTCCCAAAAATTGGTTTCCTTCCAAAAAAGAGCACACAAACTGAATAGTAATATGAAATAAAACAATATATTTTATATAAAAAGTAGATGGCATAGTACAATTATAAAAATGTGTTAGTGATAAAAGATGTTAATAGGTGGTATATGAGAATCCTGTATTTTATGTATGACTGTTCTGTAAATCCACAATGTCTATAATTAAAAAAAATAGATGTCAGGCTTCTTCTAGATTAATACAGACTAAAAATTCCTTGCAATGTGTGAAGATACATTCAACCCTTCTTAAAGAAATTTACAAAAGGTAATCAAAGGGCAATTGAGGAAAATTACATATCATTGGAAAAGTAATATAGAATTCTGGTTATTTTTCTCTTAGTTGCTACAAGAGTATTTCAGGGAAAAGTCTTCTCCTAGAAGACTCAGGCAAAGGAATTTATGGTGAAGAGCTGATTTTTGAAAAATGCAATCATGCTAATAAAAGAAAAATACACATATATAAACAAAGAAAGTATATGTGGTATAATACTAATGTTCAATCTAGTTTGAAGGTATGAACATATTCAATGTACTCTTGCATTGTCTTGTATTTTTGAAATTTTTCATAAAAAGTTTGGGGAAAATAAATTAATACATCTGTGCCCCTTTGAAAATATTACGTACCCCAGAAAATCCACCTTTTAATCCTGAGCCAATCTTGTGGAACCAGACATTTCTTTTAATCCTGATTCAGCACTCTAGGATGGAAACTACTGATTAGATGATCTCCATGTAGATGTGATACACCCATTTGTGGGTGTTACCTTTTTTGTTGTGGGTGTTATCTTTTGATTAGATGGAGATATGACTCCACCCACTCAAGTTGGGTCTTGTTTAGTTTACTGAAATCCTTAAAAATGAGGAAATATTTTGGAGAGAGCAGAGCTGACAGAAATGACAGAAGTCAGAGCCAACAGAGAGAGCAGATATAGAAGCTTCGAGAACCAAAACATATATGTCTGGAGATGCTTGGAGCCCAGAAAATGTCACCATGAGATGTTAAGCAAGCCAAAACGTGGAGGGAACCAAAGGAAGCCAAGAGATGAAAGCCAGCCCAAGAGAAGCAAAGTGAGGAACTCCCCCAGGAGCAGAGTCTGGAAGCTATGGAGTCCAAGAGCAAGGGACTTGCAGATGCCAGCCATTTGACTACCCAGCTGATAGAGGTGTTACTGATCAGCCTTACTTCAATAATGAAGGAAGGGATCAGCCTTCCTTGATACTAACTGAATGCCTTAGTTTGGACATTTCTATAAGCCTAGAACTCTAAACTTGCAACTTATTAAGTTCCCTTTTAAAAGCTGTTCCAGGGTGCATGGGTGGTTCAGTGGTAGAATGCTCATCTTTCATGTGGGAGACCCAGGTTTGATTCCCAGACCATGCACCTAAAAAATAAAAAAAAAAGCTGTTCCAATTCTCATATATTGCATTCCAGCAGCTTGTAAACTAGAACATATTTTAGTCCCAGGAATGGGGTGCTACTGTGATTTGCAAATACCAAATATGTTGGAACAGCTTTATAAATGGATAATGGGAAATTTTGGAGGAGTTGTGAGACACTTGATAGAGAACGCCTAGAAAGCTTTGAAGAGACTGTTGGTAGGAATGTGGGCTCTAAAGATAACATCTGAGGAGGCTTTACATAGAAATGATGAGTGTGTCATTCCAAACTGGAAGGAAGGCATTCGTTGAAAATGGAAGGTATAATTTGAAAGTGATGTAGTTGGATATTTATCAGAAGAAATTTCCAAACTAAATGTGGAAAGTGCAATCTGGCTGCTCCTTGAAGGTTATAGTAAAATGTGAGATGAAACAGATACATTGAGAACTGAATTCTTGGGTAAAAAGAAAACAGAAATTTGTGTTCTGGAAGATTCTGGGGTTCCAGAAGGTGAAATTCCAATGAATAAGGCCACACATGAAGATTCATCCAATCATGGAAGTAGTCAGACATTACAGGAAAAGTGAGTATTTGAGATGAAGTCATCCAGAAAGGCTTTATGGAAAGTCTTATTATCTGATGGGGATAATCTCAGTTGGCATAGAAAGCCAACAAGAGTGTTGTGGGATCTGTATAAATGCATTCACTGCCAGTCTGGACAAAAAGAGACAGAAAAGGGACAAATTAGAGGAAAAGTAACTTCAGAGGCAGAACCATGGAAGCTAAGGTCTGAGGCCAAGAAACCTCAGGCCAGGAGAGTGGACAGACCAAAGCACTTGGAGTGGGTGAGTTTGCCCCTGCGCCGGTTTGAAGCTATTACATACCCCCAGAAAAACCAGGTCCTTTAAGCTTCATTCAATATTGCTGGGTGGAATCTTTTTTATTGTTTCCATGCAAATAAGACCAACCCAATTGTGGGTGGTAATATTGGATTAAATAGATAGTTTCCGTGGAGATGTGTCTCCACTCATTCAAGGTGGGGTTGCTTACTTGAGCCCTTTAAGAGGGAACCATTTGGAAAAAGATTTAGAGCCATGTGAACTGACAGAGCTAACAAAATAGAAAGAGCCCCAGGAAAGCCTTTGAGGAAGTGTAGAGAGAATGCTAACAGATGTTGCCATATACCTTTCCAGCTGAGAGAGAAATCCCAAATATCATCAGCCTTCTTGAACCAAGGTATCTTTCCCTGGATGTCTTAATTTGGACATTTGCATAGCCTTGCCTTAATTGGGACATTTTCACAGCCTTAGAACTGTAAACTTGGAACTTAATAAATTCTCCTTTTTAAAAGCCATTCCATTTCTGGTATATCATATTCTGGCAGCTTACAAACTATAACAGCCCCAAAAGCAGAGAGTGGGCCTTCCACCTTGCTGTTCTGGAAAAATTGTGCCCCAGATCTTGGAGAGGGTAAAGCACATTCCTTGGGGTTTGGGTAGAGCCCAGCTACCACCACATTGTTCTGAAAGGGTTGAGCATGTGCCCCAGAGATGGCAGTGATCCCGGGTGCTGCCCCAAATCTTGGATAGGGTTGAGCCCCAAAAAATTGACCTCCCAAATATCCCCAAAGACCGTAGCCACCCCAGTGTGTGGTGAGAGCAAAGTCACTGCCCAGGAACTTGGAAAGGGTGGAGCTCCCACTTTCCAAAGCTCCAAGGATAAATGACTTTCAGATTTTGAAATCTAATGGTGTTTGAACTGCATGTTGTAGGAAGTTTATAGGTCCTGTGGCCCCTGTGTTCCTTCCAATCTCTCCCCATGGAGATTGAAACATGTACTCTATGACTGTCCCTCTTTTGTATGTTGGTAGCAGATAACTACTGAGTTTCACAAGTCCAGAGTCAGAGGGAAAGTTTTTGCCTTAAACAGACAATAACTAACTTTCCTTGATTAAGATTTTGATCTGGTTTTAAATTTGTATTGTTTGTGTGTTGTTACTGAAATGTTTTTAGGCTTTGTGATATTGTGATTGTTCTAGTTTGCTAGCTGCCAGAATGCAATATACCAGAAATGGAAGATTTTTAAAAAAGGAAATTTAATAAGTTGCAAATTCACAGTTTATAGGCCGTGGAAGTGTTCCAATTAAAGCCTATAAAATGTCCAATCTGAGGCATCCTGGGAAAGATACCTTGGTTCAAGAAGGCTGATAAAGTTCAGGGTTTCTCTCTCATCTGGAAAGGCACATCATGAACACGGTCAGGGTTTCTCTCTAATCTGGAAGGGCACATGGTGAACATGGCATCATCTGCTAGTCTCCTCTCCTGGCTTCTTGTTTCATGACGCTCTCAGAAGGCATTTTCCTTCTTCATCTCCAAAGTATGGTGGATTCTGCCTCTTGTGACTATGTCATTCTGCTCTGATCTCTCTGAATTTCTCTTTCTCCAAAATGTTTTCTCTTTTATAGGATTCCAGTAAATTAATCAAGACCCACCTGATTGGGTGGAGAAACACCTCCACCTAATCCAGTATCGCAACAACTCTTGATTGAGTCATATCTCCAGGGAAATGATCTAATTACAATTTCGAGCATACAGTACTGAATAGGGATTAGAAGAAACAGCTACCTTTACAAAATGAGATTAGGATTAAAACATGGCTTTTCTAGGGTACATATGCCCTTTCAAACCAACACAGTGATAGAGTGAATGTGTTTTCTAGATGGAAAAATCATGTCTTTTTGGGAGCCCAGAGGGTGTATTGTGCTTGTTTGAAAATATCTTGTACCCCAAGCCATCTTTTAATCACAAGCCGATCTTGTGGGACCAGCCATCACTTTTAATATTGATTTGATACTGTAAATTGGAAACTTGTGATTTGTTGCTCTCCAGGGTGATGAGACACACCAAATCATGGTTGTGACCTTCTGATTAGATGGAGATGTGACTCCACCTATTCAAGGTGGGTCTTGATTAATTTACTGGAATCCTTTAAAAGAAGAAACATTTGGAGAGAGCAAAGCTAAAAGAAATGACAGAAGCTTCAGAGCCAACAGAGAGAGCAGATACAGATGCTTGGAGAACAGAAGCCTCAAAGGACAGAGACATGGATGTTTGGAGATGCTTCAAGACCAGAACCTGGAGAGAGTCAAGAGAAGCCAAGAGATGGAAGCCATCATCAGAGAAGCTAAGTGAACAACCCCCAAAGGATCAGAGACTGAAAACAATGAAGCTCAGAAGCAAGGGAACAGCATATGCCAGCCACATGATTACCTAACTGACTGATGCTCATGAGCAATTGGCCTTCCTTGAATTAAGGTATCTTTCTCTGGATGCCTTAATTTGGACAATTTTATAAACTTAATACTGTAGAATTTGTAACTTACTAAATTCCCCTTTTTAAAAGCCATCCCAGTTCTGCTATATCACATTCTGGCATCTTGCAAATTAGAACATCACTTTACTCTCTTTCATTTTACTGTTGTCTTCAATAAGCAACAATACTCAGTACATATGTCTTTTAAATATCCTACACAGCAGAAAACAATAGTTTCTGAATGGCTGGAATTATTCCACAGATATCTGCTTAAGCTGTTAATGAAGCAGCTGTTGAGTTAACCTAACATTATCAGCAGCAGCATCTCCCCTAACTACTACTAGCATTATGTTCCATTGTCTTTGCATGTATTGTTCTCATGTAACTCTCTTAACAGTCCTGTGATATGGATATTATCTGCATCTCTATTTTGAAGATGAGAAATTGACACAAAATGATTAACTTGCCAGATTCACACAGGAGAATTGAGGGATGGGTACATAAACCTAGGTAGTCTGAGTCTACAACTAATATTCTTACATTTGTGGTCCCAAACTATGGCAGCCCAGGGTTTGGAAGTCACCTCCCTTAGGGCAAAGGGTGGAACCTTGACCATGCGGCTACACTCCTAACCCAAACATATAGTAAAGTTCATGAGCCTAATAACCGTTGGTAATTAACTTACTATAGACTCAGCTGAATCTTCTTTGTAGCCAAATCTCCTGAGATTTGCTATACATGACACTCAACTTCCTCTTGTCTTTGGGAATCACTAATTTCCATTTCCTGACTGACTATCATGGGGAAAGAATTGCCTTCTCTCTGTAAGGCCCAAATAAAACCCATGTCTAACTTTCCATTTGGCATATTCTTTGGTCTTTAGGCTGTACTGGGCTGGAACACAAACCCCAATCCTGAGGAAAGCCAGGCAGGAAACAATGAATGAAAGGGACCAGGTACAACTCAGTTCTCCAGAAGCCAGAGTTACAAATTATTACAGTTGCTGCTGTTGTGGCTGCCACTGCTGATGTCCTTGTTGCTTTTAAAGGTCTGCACCCTCCATCTGTTTTGAATATTAATACTGAATATTAATATTCAAGTTACTGTAGTCAGCTTAGCTCCTTTCTGCCAGCAAGATGTGATGTACTAGAAGCCAGAATTGTAGAGAACACCACATATGTAAATGAAATCTTGAATGCAGTTCAAGCTGGCAATGGTTCTTTACCTCCTGCAATTCTTTGTCTTGCTTATATTGGTACCATTGACCAAAATGCACATGCTTCCAGTTTACAGCCTCTCACACCTGTGCTCTCTACCACACCATAATCCTCAATCATGGATACCCCTGCTAATATTTCACTGTGTCATTTGAACCCTTCCTTAGACACACATTCTCAATCAACCCTTGTGGCAACACTTCCTCTACCTTCTATCCTAAATTGAAACCTGGATTTTCCCTGATGATTAATTAATGATAATACTGAACAGATCATGTTGAGGTGACTTTTTTGTCCAACTGATGTTCCATTATCACACTACCTAATGGGCCAGTAGTAGATCAGTTTTAGACTCAATTTTTCTGCTTCTACCATGCTCACACTTCCTTACAGCACCTCCTCCCTCCTTTAAACTCCTTCATCCTGTTGTACTATTTTCTTCTGCTCACTTTCTTCATCTTCTAATATCTGAGGAAACCTAGAGCTTTCCTATTGGTCATGTTCCCTGTCATCCCCCTGTGGGGATTCACACAGTCTAGTCCCTGACTCCAGCTAATTTATACCCTCTACTCCAAAGCTGTTGCTTCAATTAATGAAATTCTTCATTAATTTATGCTGCACCTTATAGACTTAGGTGAAATGCTTCTACCATGCCACTCTTTATGCTCCCCCAAAGCAAGTGATACAGTAGGATGTAGTGCTTAGTATTGTGGTCCCTGGAGTTAAACTACTATTGTCCTGGCTTTATTACTTACTGTTACTGTGATTTGGGACAAGTTACATTATCATTCTAATCCTCAATTTCCTCAACTGTAAAATGGTGACAGCAATATCAGGTATTCATTAGGCTTGTTGGGAAGAATACAAGAATTAACTTCTGGGTATAATTTAGACAGGTTGAAGGCAAGAGAAAGCCCAACTCAGACTGGGCTTATCTTGAAGACCAGAGGAAATGCAGGCTTCAGACTTAGTTTGATACATTCGTGCAGCCATAGGATTAAGGACCTGACTTCCTTCTCTCGTTGTGCTGTGCTTTCTGGGGTTGTCAGATTTAACATAAGTCATGCTCTTCCTCATGGTGCCAAGAGGCTGTCATTAGAGCTACAGTCTTTCTCATCCAAGACAAGAGAGTGAACAAAATGATCATTTAAAGAAGTTCTTCCAGAAGAGTAAGGAAAACCCTCTCCATACCCTCAGGAAACTGCTGTTCTGTCCTCTTGCCCAGATGTAAATAACAAGCCCATTCTTGAACCAATGTCTAGGGCAGAGGAATTCAATGTTCCAATTTCTTCAGACATGCTTAGGTAGACCAGACACTGTAGCATAGGGAAGGGAGTCACTGGAAAATATCAGGTCCTCTACAAACTGCACAGTAAGTATGAGATGGGGAAAGAGAAGCAGATGGATAATTGGGGAGATAATGGGGAGTTGAGCCCTTATCTAAAATGGGCAATTAGTAAACACCAATCTAATATTAGCACATATTAGTATGCCATTTGTATTTTTAATGATTACTTCTCATTTTTCTTTGTATTATCCTGTGCTGCTTACATGGCTGTTTCTCCATACCCCACCCCCTACCCTCAAGCTTGTAAAATACTTTAGGCAGTGTGCTCTACTGATCATTCTTAGTTCTAACACAGTCCACCAAATATCTGTGCCAAGCAGAGTACATAAGAAGAACATGACTTCAGTACATGCTAGTTAAATAAATTAAATGGCCACAAAAATGATTCTTCTCAATGCCAAAGTCTCTTTGTGACAGGAATTAGAGATTACTCAGCTCTCTTATGGTCAATTTAATGCATTTAGAAATATTTTTTCTTATAAAATATACTACTACTAACCCATAATTGGTTATGTAGACACAGAAAACAATTATGCCCTTGTATTTTCTAACTGATGAGTAAAATGTATTCTCTACCACAATTGCATGTGATTTATTCTTTATGTAGCTTTCTTTCATAATAACTTTAAAAGTAGATGATTCCATTTAACCAGAGAGCATACTCTAAGAAGAACATAAAGAAACAGAATTTGTGGGATCGGTATAACCTCATAACAAATGTTATGAAATGTTCAAATGAGTATGAACTTAGATCTATAGATCTCAAAATGACAAATTATCAGGAAAAGCACCAGTAATATACAGTGTGAAGTTATAAGGTATTTATATAGGAAAAGACTTCCCTGTTGAGATTAACCTTTAAAACATCCAACTTTCCACAAAATATACCTAATCAATTTAAAGCCAACATACAGAGATATATGCATTATCCTTCCATATTTTTTGTAGTCAATAGCATTATTTCTAAATAAGTTTATTTCAATGGTTTTGAATAGTAGAGAACATTAGCGATTCCACAATAATGCAACCAGCAAATTTATGGCTACAATTTTTCAACAGATATGGCAAATGTCTCTTTATGTGAGCTTTTAAAAATTTCTTTGTAATTTTTTTCAGGTATTCTGGATTTCAGATTTTTAACCACTGATAGCTATCTGACTTATAAATTTAATATTCAAATTGAAAATATCTTTCAAAGAAGAAAAGAATGTGGGAGACTATAAAATATACTGGTTGACAATAAATTTAGAGGAAACGAGAATTCTCTGTCATTTAACTGAAAGGCTGCAGCTATAAAGAACTTTTGATTGTTGTCTATAGAAACTTTTACTTTTTGTCTTTAGAGACCATGGTATGAATTTTAAGAGTAGAATCTGATGAAAGAGTAAAACAAAAAATATTCTCAGCATTAAAACTTGTCAGACCATTTGAACATCATAAAAATATAATAATAAATTTTTAATTCATAATAATACCACATAAACCCAATCTAGGTAACACTACATATATAAAGCTATATTATACGTGTTGCATTTAATAATTCATATGTGGATCAGTCACACTTTTATTTCATGTACTTCTGAAAACTACAAAGCTGGTTTATCTCTAGCCACAGTATTTTCACCATCCAACAGAAAGTAACACTTTAGAAAATAATGAAACAGCATGAAGGGCAGTTAATGCAGTGGACAGTAGTACATACCCACAGAATTTGATACCCACTCAAACTCAGTGATGTAAGTATTGTCACCTGAGGCCAGCATGTTAAATAATTTTGTCTTATGTTTCTGTGCATTGGGAATCATGTCCTAAAATCCCCTGCTGTATTGTCATGTAAGATCAAACAAATAAATCAGTTTCTTATAGCAAAATTCAGGGAAAAAACAGGGCACCTTTGATCTTACCACATCTGACTAAATTTTAACACAATTGTGTTAAGTAAAGGTAATTATTCCATTACCTCTGCTGCATTTGGATGGTGAGTCAAACAAGTGAACATTTCCAAGTTTCCTCAATGATCAGGCTGCTTGATGGAGCAGTCAATGTTCATTAAAACCCATATTCCCCACTATTTTCACTTCTTTGAGGACCCTAAGTGTAGTAACAGTTAGGGGTGCAATCAGTACAATGGAAAATAACCACCCTAAATAATGTTTGAAAAAATACCTCCTTTCAAAAGCTGCACACAACCAATAGACTGTAGAAGAGATGCTCAATATCATTAATTATTAAAGAAAAAGCAAATTAAGAGAAAACCCAACTGCCATGTTCCCCCATAAAACAATAGGAGAATTTGAAACAAATGGGAAAATTTCTCACTGATGAGAGGATAAATTGATGCACTTTTTTTGCTCTGCTATCAATTTAAATATGCCTACATTTGAACTAGTAACACCATTTCTATAAATATGCTCCCTGTAAGTGTACAAAGATAAATGCAAAAGGATATTACCATGTTGAATAAGGAAGCAGCTAAATGAATTACAAAATATCTATCCAAAGGAGTATCATGAAGCATCTAAAGAAAATTAGATAAATCTGTATTTTCTTTATCCTGAAAATATTCAAATTACACTGCAAAGTGAATAAAAGCAAGTTGGATAACACAGTATCTATGATGCAATTACCACCTGTTTAAGAAGAGTATATGTGTGTATATATACATATCCTTGTACATGCATAGAAATTTCTGGAAGTGCTCACAATATGCTGATAGCCTAAGAAGTGGGACTCTAAATTGGTGGTGAGATCAAATTGCAGTAAAATATGACCTTAACCTTTCATCTTATTATTTCATTCTTTGTCAAAAATACTCACAATGAGAGGGGTAATAAATTTTCTTTCTCCCTTATCCTTCTTATACAAGGATAAAAGAGGATGTTAAATGCTCAGTGTGAAGAGCGTGTCCTGGATGAGGAGCCCTGAATGTTTGTCCCATTGTGTAAACATGAGCAGGCACACACACACACACACACACATGCACACACACACAAAACTCACCACCTTCCACCAGATTCTGAAACTTGGTATCAGTTTAAATGCCAATGACATTTACCCATTACTTTCTGAATTTTTTATTTCAAGGAAGAGTGGAAGGAAGGAACAGAAAAAAGTGTTAATTTGGCCATTGCAGTCCCAAATACCTAGCTTAGATATTTCAAATAAGGAAGGTAGAATCTTACATATTTTTCCAGTCCCAAGAGAATGAAACATACTTTTTGTAGATAGTATTGGTGATACAGGGAAATGCTTTGACTTGCTCCGTACTTGAATCAATCTTGAAATAAGGATTTGGGCAGAACACTTAAAATATACCTCTGCTGTTACTGTAAACCACAAGAATGGTGAAACTGTATTCACAATGTTGTTGAAATACCACACAATAAATCATGGGAATTCTGACAGGTGGTGAAATTTCTGACTCTTTTCAACATACCAACTCACAAAAACACTAAAATGTATCACTCTCCGATTTTGGTCAGTGGTCTCTCTTTCCAAAATATATTGATATCACACCCAGTCACACTCAACAGTAAAAGTAATTTGAACAAGCATTCCCAATCAATGTTTATTTGTTTATAAATTACATTCATCATATCATCATATCCCTATATTATGCACATTACCAAATACACAAATAGAAATTAAAATGAATGAGATTTAAAATGCTTAGAAAATCAAGCCGCTAACATGTTCTTCCCACATCCAATGGGATACTGTTCCCAATAACTCAAACAGTAATTCTCAGGGTATCGCATATGGAATTATAAAAGTCTACCCTTAAAGCCTTGAGAGAGCTCAGTGAAAAGCACGTGTGGCCTTGTTCCCCCTGCCCCCGGCAGACCCGTGGTCCTGTGGGAACCAGGAGTCCTCGCCACGACTGCCAACCGGCCCGGCCCAGGCCCTCGGGCAGCAGTGGCAGCCTGGGGACTTCATGACCACGGCGGCTTCCCCACCCCTAGACCCGACCTGCTGCCTGATTTCCCTGCCCGCACTTGCCTGGCGGCGGGGCTGCGACAAGAGGGGAACCGCGGCTTCCAGGATGCGGCAGAGGGCGGTCAGGGACTCAAGGGCCAGTGACACGGGTCTGCGTGTACCCAAGCGCGTCTGCCTCTTCAGACCACGGAGCCGGGCACGGCGACCGCTCTGTCCCGACTGAGTGAGACGCCGCCTCGCCCCGACAGCGACGGGCAGAGGCTTTAATGGGCCTGAGACGTGAGCAGAGCCCTGAGGACAACCGTGGAAGGGTAAGCGGCAGACGGGTGGTCAGCGCTGGCTTAATAATTTCAAGAGACAAATAGTGGTAGGATAATGTGCCATTTTTGTCCAGTAAGAAGTTCCCACCACCCTTTGGGAAGATTTATTGATCTTTTATAGAAGGTCTGTGTATGTAATAGGGAAAAGCTGCTCTCTGCTTTCCCTCAGTCTTTAAAAAGAAAACTTTTGCTACAGCTAGGCTTACTAGATGTCAGGAGGTTGCTGAGGTTTGATAAAATAGAGTGAGAAAATCATGTCTTGAAATGCCCATTTATTAAAAACAATAAATTTTTAAAAATCATAGAAAATTAAACTCTCCTGGAAATGATTTTGAGATGGCATTTAGATCACCTCTGGAAGCAACATGGGAAGACAAACATTCGTGCTGGTTCTGTGTTAGAGCACATGGAACAGAAGGCTGAGAAAAAGGCCAGACTGGCCATATTTAGAAGATATTTTCATATTATAACCATTCTTTTGTGTGCACATTTTATTCCTTAACACTTTCCATATATTTGACAATGCTAAGTACTTTTTTGAAATATCTCTTCTTCCTAGATATTTCGAAGTGACAGACATATGTTAAAAATAGTGGTAATTAATATTTTAAAATGTTAACTTCTGTGTGAGACTAAAGCAAAAAATGTTTATTTGGTACAAAATTTGTATTTTGACTAGTGCAGTTCCTAATATGACTTATGTGGACAGTTTAATTGAACATCATAAGTACCTGGGACCTTGAATAAGGCATAAGATTTTGTAGGTTTGTTCAGAGTGATGCCCCAATAAACCCCAGAGTGATTTGAACAGTGAGTAAAAAGTATTTACAAACTCCTCTTCGGGAAATAGTGAGAAAAGGGGAAAATTTAACTTTCCCAAGTGGATAATTCTTGATATTCTCACAAGCAGTGGAGACAACCAAAGCAGTAAGCTAAGCCCCAATCCTGGGGTTTGTTCATATGAAACCTAACCCCACGAAGGATAGGTTAGTCCTACTTAAAATCAGGCCTAAGAGTACCCTCAAGAGAACCTCTTTTTTGGCTCACACGTGGCCTTTCTCTCCCAGCCAATACAACCAGCAAACTCACCATCCTCCCCCTCTCTATGTGGGACATGACTCCCAGGTGTGCAAACCATCCTGGCAATGTGGGACAGAAATCCTAGAATGATCTGGGGCTCAGCATCAAGGGGTTGAGAAAACCTTCTCGACTAAAAGGGGGAAGAGCAAAATGAGACAAAATAAAGTGTCAATGGCTAAGAGATTCCAGAGTCGAGAGATTATCCTGGAGGTTATTCTTATGCATTAAATAGATATCACCTTGTTAGTTAAGATGTAATGGAGAGGCTGAAGGGAACTGCCTGAAAATGTAGAGCTGTGTTCCTGTAGCCATGTTTCTTGAAGATGATCATATAATAGTACAGCTTTCACAATGTGACTGTGTGATTGTGAAAACCTTGTGTCTGATGCTCCTATTATCTACGTTTTCAACAGATGAATAAAACATACAGAATAAAAGTAAATAATAGGGGGAACAAATGTTAAAATAAATTTAGTAGATTGAAATGCTAGTGATCAATGAAAGGGAGGGGTAAGAGGTATGGTATGTATTAATTTTTGTCTGTTTTCTTTTTATTTCTTTTTCTGAATTGATGCAAATGTTCTAAGAAATGATCATGATGAATATATAACTATGTGATGATATCGTGAATTACTGATAATATATGTAGAATGGAATGACCATATGTTAAGAACGCTTATGTTTGTTGTTATACTTTTTAAAAATTAATGAATAAATAAATCAGAAAGGAGAAGAAAAAACTGATATTTTCAGAAAAACTAAAAAAACATTAGAAATAATAAAAGAACTCAGTTGGGCGAGTCAGTGGAAAAAAATAATGTATTGAAATAAATAGCCTTCATAAAAGAAAAATGATGGTAGTATAAGAATGAATTTTGTAAATATCTTTTAGTTAAAATTCATATGAAATATTGTGATTTTATTGAAATGGATAAACTGCCTCTCAGAGTAGTACACATTTTGTGCACTGGTTTGTGGGACAAGGGATAAAGAAGTACAAAGTGTTCTATATCAGTGTGTTTATGATGAGACAATATTAACCATAGGGATTAACATGTCCCTATGTTTGTGCATTTGGTTTTACGTTACTGTGTATACAATGAGCAAACACATTCTAATTTACAGCATCTAGTCTTCTAAATTTTAAAGAGATTTTGAGGCCAAGATGGTCATGCTTAGATGTCTCAGATTATAACCCTTGTTAAGTTTGTTCAGTTTTATTTAACAATACTGTGTATATAGTGGACAAGTAAGTTCCTGTTTGAAATAGCTTGTTTTTCTAGATGTTGTTTAGAAGACACAAACCTTGTTACATGTTTGTAGTTTATTCAACACTACTGTATTTATAGTGGACAAATATAAGTCTTTATTTGAAGCTAATAGCCTTTCTAGATATTTGGAAGTGCAGAAATTATGGAAAAAGTAGAAATAGTAAAATAAAACATTATGTAGATATTGTTTTGTTAAAATTCATATGAAATATATTTTGGAAATGGAAAGGTCAAACCCCCTCCAGAGCAGGGAACATTCTGTGTGTACATTATGTGTGCTTCAGGGGCAGGGAGAAGGACGTGTCAGGGGGTCTGTGCTAGTAGGTCTATAGTTAGGCAAGATGGACCATCATCCTATGTGCTCTGTGTACTTTGTTTTACTTGCTCTACTTGCATATGGTGTGTATAATGAACAAATAAGTCCTAATTTTACATATTATAGTCTTTACATACTATAATCTTTAATGTAGATTTTACATATTATAGTCTTTAATATAGGTATTAAAGCAGTTGCCAATGTATGACTGAAATAGAGTTAGTAAACTAATACATTTTGCAAATTTTATATTAAAATTCATAAGGAAGAATTTGTTCTAAAAATGATGGAGATTTAAATCGTTAAACTTCCCATGTAGGCATTACAGATGAAACCACTGGGTTGATAGAGGTGAGAAGGGGAAGGGTTCTAGGTCAGAATGTTTCTATTTAGAAAATATTTTCCGATTGTATCCTTTGTTACATGTGTATGGTTCATTCAGTGCCGCTGCTTGTATCATGGGCAAACTTAAGTCCTTATTTGAAACTGCTAGTCTTTCCAGATGGTGGGATGTATGCGACATACGTTAAAGGTAGAGTGTAAAATAACACTTTAAATGTTTTTCCTGTTAATACATGGAAATGGCTGTATTTGGGAAATGACATTGTTAAACCAGATGTCAGTGGAGCAGTGTGCTCACAGGTTGGTCAGGGGGCAGAGAAGGAAGTGGAGAGGGAAGAGCTCTTCAGCTGTGAGTTGTTAGACAAGTTCAGATCATCCTCTATATAGGCGTTGTCGTTTAGTAATTTACTGTGCTTTAAAGGACAAGATAGATGTTGTGAAATAATGATACTCGTCTGCAATAATCACAGGTATTTTACAAAAAATGTACATAGAACTAGGGTTATAATCTAAAACTGCCTTCAAGATCTGCAGATTCTAGCAAAGAGCCCTTCCCTTTGCTCTTCCTCCTCTTCCTCTTATACCAATTCATTGACTAACTACAAAAATATGTCCAGCTTCATGAGGTGGATTAAAAAGGTCATTTCCAGGAGAGTCTTTTATATAAACTAATACAAGGACATTTGCATAGGGATTGTTTTATTATTTATTATTTATAATATATTTTGAATATTAGGACTTGTCCTTTAAAGCATATGTTGCATACTTCCAGCCATCTAGAAAGACTAGTGGTTTCAAATAAGAACTTAAGTTTGCCCATGATACAGAGAGTGGCGCTGGTTACTTGTGTAACCAAAATCATTAAACATCCCATGTAAGCATTACAGATGCAGGCACTGGGTTGATAGAGGTGAGAAGGGGAAGGATTCTAGGTCAGAATAAACTGGAGTTAGTTCTTCTGTTTATAATTCTTATGATATTCCTATAACACTAATTTTAATTTGATTCTCTAAAATGCTATAATGGAAATATGAGAATTTTGATATTTCCTGTTTTCGTAGATATTCTGCACATGTTGCCAACAGTGGAGAATCTTAGGTATGTACAGAATGCTACGAAGATGGATATTTTGGGGCATTTGCTAGTCCTTTCTAAGACAGTTGATGTCAGAGTCCTGACACTGTAAGGAGGTGAATGAGATGAAAGATGGAAATGTGAGGGAAGAGACTGAAAAAGAGTTTATTCATCAAAGACTAGCCTTGTGGACATAGGAGGGAAGTCCTCAAAATTGTATCCTTGAATTGGAGAAATTTTCAAGATTTTATAACATTCAAACAAAGGTATGCAGGCTTAGGAAAATCAGCAATGTGGTTTGAGATGAGGAGGTTAGAAATTGTCTAATCACTGAACATGTGCAGATTGATTACATATTTAGGTTACTTGAATTTTAAGCTTTAGCCTCCTGTGCATGTTTCTTAGCCCAACTCTGATTAGAACAGCCTTGATCTAGCAAGATAATTTAGGAACTGGGTTGTCAGTTCTGAGTTGACTCATATTGAATAACAAAGGGGCAACACACAAAGGCACCCAAATTCAGGGTTGCAAAGCAGATAAGGTGATATAGTTGGAGCAGTCATGAGTTGTTTTTTCTCTGTCTAGTCACAGGGTAAAGATTATACAATTTTAAAATCCATCATCAGCGTTAAAGAAACAAGGCCTCTGGGTTATAGCCCAATTATTTGCTTCTGGGTACATTATAATATATCAGAAAGTTAAGGTATTAAATAGTGATTCATTAACTATAATTATATTTGTTAGTGCTCTGTTAAAGTGCCAAAAGGGAATACTGACAATCCAAATTAAAAATATGTACATTAATCAGTTTCCGTGTACTGCTCAGTGAGAATAGAGAATTAAGGACATTATATTTTTAAATGAGGAAGAAAAAGGAGATAAGTTTAAACTGAAAAATATATGAATATTTCCCCAATTAGAAATCTCTAAAAAATTATTGCCTTTCTATCTTTCATAAACATTGAGATGATAAATGCATGAGTGTAATAAATTTAAAATTTATTATTTAATAATGAATAACCCCATAACTATTGGGATGAGTAATTTTCCCAATAAGAGTTGTGTTTTTTTGTTCTATTTTCCCCCAGTGATATTTATGAATACACTTTTGCATTTGAAATAACTGCTTTGAGAGTTGTGCCAATTAAATTACTTTACACATAAAGATTACTCACCAACCTCTATCAGTGTATACTCAAGAGAGATTTGTTACAAATAAAAGATATAGTGCAGCAGGATCAAGAAAGCTTAATGCAATACTACAGAAATCTGGAATGTACAGGAGCAGATTCCCAAGAACTTTTTCAGTCACACAGAACATGCTTACTCTCACCAACATGAACCATGATCCCTGGGAGTTATTTGGATGCACAGAATTCACAGCCTCATTTTAAGAGGAGGTTTTCATTATTCTCTAGTCATGTAGGAAAAACCATGATGTGTGAGTAGGCAACTAACCAGAAACCCAAATTGTCTGACAAAGCCCAGGTGCAAACTATCAGTGTGCACATTTTTCTGTAAGTATTTCAGATGAGTGTGTGTGTATGTGTGCACCTGTGTGTGCATCTTAGTGTGCCAGAATGCTATCACAAATAACACATCCATGGGTTTTCTTGAAGTACAACAATTTATTGTATCATGATTTTGGAGGCCTGAAGTCCAAAATGAAGACATCATAAATATTCTTTCTCCCTAAATTCTGTCACATTCTGATACTGGTTGGCTGTAATCCTTTGGGTTTCTTGGCTTGTACATCTGCTTCCTACTGCATTGAGAGCTCTTTTTCCTTGTGTCTACTGTTCTCTGATTTCTGCTAAATTGAAGCTTCTTTCTGTGGCCTTCACTTTTATCAAGGCTTCCAGTAATATGGAAGTTCATTTTCTATACCTGGATATATGTTAAAAGTTCTATTTACAAATAAATTCAAACACAGTAGCACAATTTAAAATTAAGAATGTCTGGCATTGGGTTATATAATTCAAACAACCATATTATGTAGCACTGTTCAAAAACTGTAATGTTTCAGACCCAAACATGACTTATTTAATAACCATTTAGTATACTACATTCAACTTTGGTCAAGGATCAACACCATGCTTCCATATAATGCTGGAGATAATCAGAGTTGATGGAGACTAGCTTAGATTAGCACTTTGCTCAAATACATGTTGAAGTAAGTGCCTCTATTCTTGAAGAAGTACAAGAATATTCTTCTTTTTCAAGAGCTTTCTAATGATCAACTTCTCTCAACCGGTCTTCATGGACCTATTTTTCAGGCTATGTATTATGGGATTAAGGAAAGAGACAATAAATTACAGAAATCAGAATGAGACCAGTGAATGATGAAGACCCAAAAAAGGGTTTCAGGTAAGAAATGATAGCAGTTGAGAGAGAAAGAGTAGTAAAAGCTAGGTGTGAGAGGCAAGTAGAGTAGGCACGCGACTGTCCTTGTGTGGAGGGAATCTTTCTGACAGTGGAGAAGATTTAGATGTATGAGATTAGCATTCAGATAAAGCAACATAAATCAAGTACTGCATTAATGATAATAAGTACAATTTCTGCAGTTATATGCTCTAAGCCAGAAACAATTAGCAATTGGGGAATAGCACAGAAACCCTGCGGGATTTCACTGAGTCCACAGTAAGATAAAGAAAGGTGACTACTGTATCTATAATGCATGTAAGGCCCCTGCTAAATCAAAGCAGGACTGCTATCCTCACACACTTTCCCTCTTCATGTTGAATGCATAGTTCAGGGGGATGGCATATGACAGCACAGAAGTCAGTGGTGATCACCATGAGGAGGAACAGCTCTGCAGCTGCTGAAAAGTCCATTAGAAATAACTAGGTGACACACTCAAGGAGTGAGATAGTTGTTGTCATCAGTGAGTTGACGACAGTTTTTAGCACAACTGCAGAAATGAAGCCAAGATCAAACAGGGACAGATTTCTTAAGAAGTGTATGGGTGTGTGGAGGCCTGTGTCCAGAGAGGTTACAATGATGCTAAGGCCATTCCCTATCAGGGCTGATAGATATATGAGTACAAAAATTGAAGTCTGCAAAAACTGTAATTTCCGTGGGCCAGAAAAATCTAAGAAGAAATTATGTTACCATTGATATGTTATTCATTCTTGATCATATTAATAAAGAAAAATAAAATATATGGAAGATATCCAGGAAACCAAGGTTTCCTACTTAATGCATAGCACACATTAATCAATGTTTGGTTTCCAAGTGTGTGTGTGTGTGTGTGTGTGTGTGTGTGTGTGTGTGTTTGTAACAGCAATAGGAGGTTTAGCAATAAATTATTTCCATCCATAAAAATATCCACCTTATTAGTCAGACATTCCATACATATTCTGTTTTAGAATGCTAGTCAAGCACATAAACTAATAGTTTGGTGTACTACTCAGTATCACCAAATTTGTTCTATGAAGCATCATATGCATTAGAAAGATGAATTTTAATTTACGTGTGATGGGAAAGAAAGGAAAAGATATGAGTTCTCCTGTTTGTCTGTACCAATGCCTATTTCTTATTTGCTCTACAAATTTTTAGCTTTTAGTTTTCTGTATTATAAATAAGCTTGATGAAATATTCAACATTCTTTTCTCTATTTTGCTTTAAATCTGCTTTCCTCCTATAATTTTAACTTCTCTCATAAATTTTCTGAGATCTTTAGATTGTTTATAAATGATTAAATGTCCCTTTACTAATGGTTCTTTTTCTTGAGCTATGTTTCCCATTTCTCTCACTTTACATTTTCATATAGATTTATTTCTTAGTTTTCAAACATATGGGGCAATTTCAGGTATTATTAAAATATATATGCATATATATAATCAGACATAATTTAACATTACACTGCTATATAACATAAAGAGAAGGGATGAATATATTTTTCTATGCAAATATATCTTTATTCCCTTTGTCTGGATAATAAATTCTAATCACCTATTTCTGAGTCTATAGTAGACATTTTACTTATTATCTTACTGCTTCCCATGCTTAATTTTCTAAATATAACCCAAAATTAAATGATTTCATGTATTTTTATATTTTATTTAAAATTTTCCAACTCTTTGGATTGAGAAATGTGAGCCAGGGTTTAAAAAAAGCACATATATTTATACTCAAATGGTGACAATCTAATTTTCTAATATTAAAGTTCAAATTTATTTGTAAATAATTGGAATATGTCTTTTTTGTCTTCTCCAGTTGGCCATCCTACTCTAACCATTTGATAATTTAATTAATTCAACTGATTGGAAAAATATGAGGATAACGTAATTGTTTAAAAAATAATGTATTGTGGGGGCAAGATGGCAGAATAGTGAGGTGTGGAATTTAATTCATCCTTCAGAACAGTTAGTAAAAAGTCATGCACAATACAGAAAAACTGCTGGAGGAACAACAGTTACTGGACACACAACATAAACCAGCCTGGACCAGGTGAAACAGCTGAAATTCCACACAGAACTGCAAGTTCCCCAAGCCATGGAGGCTAGTGACCCTCTCTCATAGGTGTGGCAGGCTGGTTCCCCAAGAGGAAAGGAAACGGACTTCACCAGCAGCAAGGTTATAACTCCAAGAAGCTTTAATTGAAGAATTAATTAACAAATTCTATTGAAAATATGCCCATAGCACAGAAAAACATGGAATAAGCACTATAGGTACTATGAGTATGTATTCTGGCAGAGAGGTGTCAAGGCTGATGGAAAAAATAAAACCAGAGGCTGTTGTATTTGGATAAGACAAAATACTGGAAAAGGACTGGATCCTAAGAAAAGGTGGGGCAGAAAAGCCTGGGGATACAAAGAGCTAAGTACTAATTTAAGCCCCTGACTGACAAACCCCAGAAGCAGGGGTCTGGCAATGAAAAGATTTCCTTTGGCTTTTTTCTACTCAGTAATAGCCCATTAGATAGAACCAGAAGAACTCTCAGGCTCCAGCATTGCCCCAGGCAAGGGTGGAATTAAGATCATCTGAGATTAAAAGTAACTAGTTATGTGAAAGGTGTTAATTCCCTAAAGGGTGTATCATCCCCAAGAGAAATGTGGGACCCGTCTCAATTGGAATCCCTCCCAAAAGAATTCAGAACCCACGTGCTGGAAAACTGAAAAAGTTAAAGCCATCTTTATCTCAACCATGTCCCTGGCAGGGAGATTCTGCTGAAATTAAAGGCACCACTCTACTTTAAGCTGGTGGGAAGCCTTGGGCAGAGAAGCACCACATGCTGGGAAGGATAGAAAAAGCAAACAGACTAGAGAGACTTCATAGGAATGTCTGACAACCTGCTGGGTCTTCCCCATAGGGAAAACTGATTATGGTTCCTCTTTCCTCCTGAGAGGTGGACCTGACTGATCTGGGAAAATCTGACTGGGGTCTATAATACCTGAGGAGACCCACCTCAAATAAAAGACTCCATATAGGCAGGGCAAGGAACAGAAAAACAAGAACTAAAAAAATCTGATCAGTTAAACAGAAGCTATGTTAGATGTCTACAATAAGTTGAACTGAATGTCAAAGAACAGATGGAGAATAAAGCCATCCAACAAGAAAACCCTTAGGTAAAAGAGTGAAAACAGTCTTCAGAATAAACTAATTAAGGCTAACAAATATCTAGATGCCAGCAAAAAAATAACGAGTCATACCAGGAAAATTGAAGCTATGGCCCACTCACAGGAACAAACCGACATTTCAAATGAGTTGAAACAACTAATTCAGGACTGTTAAACACACATGGAAAATCTCACAAAAATTAAATCAGCAAGTTGAGGGAGGATATTAAGATATTGGGTAAACAAAAGGAAGAGCTCAAAAGTTTGAAAAATCACAGAACTAATGAAAATGAAAGTCACAATGAAAGGGTAAAAAAACAATGCAAACATACAACAATAGATTTGAAGAAGCAGAAGAAAGGATTAATGAACTAGATGATTGGACATCTGAAATCCAACACACAAAGGGAAGTATAGGGAAAGGAATGGAAAAGTCTGAGCAGGGTCTCAGGGAACTGAATGACAATATGAAGTGCATGAATATATGTGTTCGGTGGGTGTACCAGAAGGAGTAGAGAAGGGAAAAGGAGGAGAAAGACTAATGGAGAAAATAATCACAGACAATATCTCATTTTTTATAAAAGATATAAAATTGCAGAACCAAGAAGTGCAGCATACCCAAAAGGATAGATCCAAATAGACACACTGCAAGACACTTACTAATCAGATAGTTAAATGTCAAAGATAAAGAGAATTTTAAAAGCAGCAATGGAAAATCCATCCATCACGTACAAGAGAAGCCCAGTAAGATTTCTTATTGTGAAGTTCTCAGCAGAAACCATGGAGGCAAGAGGGCAGTTGTATAAATTCTCAAAGAAAAAACTGCCAACCAAAATTCTATATCCAACAAAAATGTCCTTCAAATGAAGGGTGAGATTAAACTATTTTCAGACAAACAATCACTGAGAGAATTTGTTACTAAGAGACTGGCTCTCTAAGAAATACAAAAGGAAGCTCTACAGGAAGATAGGAAAAGGCAAGAGAGAGTCGTCTGGAGAAGAGTGTAGAAAAGAAGACTATCAGTAAAGGCAAAAAGAAAAAAATTAGGTATGGCATATAAAATCTAAAACATAAAATGGTAGAAGAAAATACTGCCTTTATAGTAATATAATAATATCATTACATGTTAATGGATTAACCTCACCAATCAAAAAACAGATTAGCAGAATGGATTAATAAACAGGACCCATCCATATGCTGTCTATAGGAGGCTCATTTTAGACCAAAGAACAAAAATAGGTTGAAAGTGAAAGGTTGGGAAAAGTTATTTCATACAAACAACAATCAGAGTAGAGCAGGAGTAGCTATAACTATTACTAGTGAATCAGAATTCAAATGTAAAACAATTAAAAGAGACAAAGAAGGACAATGAGTATTAATAAAAAGAACAATTCAGTAAGAAGACATAACAGTTGTAAATATTTATGCAGCAAGACAGGGTGCTAAAAGTACATGAGACAAACACTGGCAATGCTGAAGGGAGAAATAGATGGCTCTACCATAATAGTTGGAGACTTCAAGTCCCAACTCTCATGAATGGATAGAAGATCTAAAAAGAGGATTAAAAAACAGATAATTTGTATGATATGATAAATAAACTAGACTTAACAGACATTTATAGAAAATGACATCCCACAACAGCAGGATACACATTTTTCTCAAGTACTCATGGGTGGTTCTCAGGGACAGACCATATACTGGATCACAAAGAAAATATCAATAAATTTTAATATATTGAAATCATACGAAACACTTTCTCACATAATAATGGAATGAAGGTGGAAATCAATAATAGTCAGAGGGCCATAAATTCACATATATATTGATGCTAATCAACACACTCTTAAACAACCTGTGGGTCAAGGAAGAAATTACAAGAGAAATTAGTAAATATCTTAGGGCAAAGAAAATGAAAACACAGCTTATCAAAATTAATGGACTGCAAAATTAATGGAATGCTAAGAGGGAAATTTATTGCCTTAAATGTCTATATTACAAAAGAAGAAAGAGCAAAAATCAGGGATTTGTACACTTGGGAGAACTAGAGACAGAACAGCAAACTAACCCCAAGACAAACAAAAGAAATGTACTAATGAAGATTAGAGCAGAAGTAAATGAAATTGAGAAAATGAAAACAATTGAGAAAATCAAGAAAACCAGGAGTTAGTTCTTTGAGAAAATTAATAAAATCGATGGACCATTAGCTAGGTTGATGAAGAAAATAGGATGCAGATAAAGAAAATCAGAAATGAAAGAAGAGATGTAACTACTGACCCTGAAGAAATAAAGGAGATGATGTGAGGACACTATGAACAAATGTATGCTAATAAACTAGACAGTATATACCAAATGTATAACTTCCTTGAAAGAGCAACCAACATTGACTCAAGAAGAAATAGATGACCTCAACAAACTAATCACAAGTAAAGAGATTGAATTAATCGTCAAGGAGCTCCCAAAAAAAGAAAATTCACATGTGAATAGTACCAAGGTCTCATGAAAGAATTGGTACCAATCATCCTCAAACTCTTAAAAAAAACCGTAGTGGAGGGAAAGCTACCTAACCCATTCTAGAAGAAAACATCACCCTAATGCCAAAGTCAGACAATGATAGTGTAAGAAAATTATAGACCAATCTCTTTCTGAATTTCAATCTGAATGTGACCAGTCTCAATCTGAATGTGAGTATGATGGAGGGAAAAGGACTGGGGCACATATGAAATCAGAAGAAAAGATAGAGTATAAAGACTGAGATGGTATAATTTAGGAATGCCCAGAGTGGACAGTGATGGTGATTAAATGTATAGAAAAGCATTTTTGCATGAGGGTGAACAAATGAATGCCAACATTACAAGGTGTTGAAAATAGATGGTATACAGGAAAAAGAACAATGAATGCAAGCTAGGGACTATAGTCATAAGTAACATTGTAATACACTCCCACTGAATGTAATAAAGGTATTATGCCAAAACTAAATATCAACAGGTGGGTGTATGGGGGGGGTATGGGTTCCTTGTGGAAGGAAAGGAAATGTCTTCCTATAGATTATGGTGTCAAAGGAATGTCATGGATTGTATGATGTATGAATAAAACTCTTTAAAAGTGAACAGAAAGAAATAAAAGAGAAAATACAGAGAAACAGTTGTACCTATTCACAGTCAGTAGGGAAACTGAGGGGTGCAGTCCCTTGGAGGGGAGTGTGATGGTTCCACAGGAGGCTGTAGTGGGGTTGACATAGGATCCCACAACCCTTTTGCTCAGTATATACCTGGAGGAACTGAGTGTGGGGATATGAATGGACACTTGGTCACTGGAGTTTATGGTGGCAGTGGTCACAATTCACAATGGATGGTGTTGGCCTAAGGATAGAGTGAGTGAGGAATTGGGGAAATTCATGTATACACACAATGGACTACTCAGCAGCTGCAAGAAGGAATTAAATTGTGAGACATCCAACTAAGTGAATGAACCTTAAGGAATGTATATTGAATGAAATGTCAGGAACAAAAATACAAATATCGGGTGGTGTGGTGGTGGCTCAGTTGCAGATTTCTTGCCTTCCATACCAGATACCCAGGTTCAATTCCTGGTACTTGCCCATGCAAAAAAAAAATACAAATATTATCATACCTCAAACATATGGACTGACTATAATATAAAAATTCAGTGAACTGAAGTTGAGAACATGGATTATCAGGTTGGGGCCTAAAGTAAAGTGTCCTAGATTGTAAGCTTTTATAGCAATCACATATAATCAGGAGTTGTAACCTTCATTTCTATTCTCTGAGACCCTGAGTTGTTTGTGTATAACCTTGTCATTACCAGACATTTTGAGTATTCTTGTTACACTTGAGACTCAGAATTAGAGCTATGAAGCTATGAAGGTCAGCAGTAGCACACACAGGAACTGTTTAAAAAGTTGAAAAGGGATCAGACCTTAACTAGAGATATGAAGGAAGCTAATTGGACAGGACTAAGCTAGAGCTGAACACAGGTTAAAGGATATTTAAAATTTCAACTTCTGTGTAAGAACAAAGGGGTGAAGTTTATTTGGTGCAAATTTTATATTTTGGGTAGTGCATAACCTAATTTAATTTGTACAATCAGTTTAGTTGAACACCATACGTATATGGAATCTTGAATAGGGCACGAGATCTTGTTGGTTTGTGCAAGTTAGTGTGTTGTCCCTATATATCTTAGAGTAATCTGGGTAGTCAATAAAGAAATATTTGAAAAGTCCCCTTGAGGTACCAGGGAGAAAGGATGAAATATTCAACTTCTCCATTTGGAGAACTTCTGATACTCTCACAAGCAGTGAGGACAATGAAATCAATAGGCTGAACCCTCGATCTTGGGGTTTGCCCCTAAGAAATTTATTCCTGCAAAGGATAGGCTAAGCCTACATAAATCTCTTTGTTGCTCAGATGTGGCCTAGAGCTCTAAGCCAATGTTCAGCAGGTGAACTCACTGCCTTCCCGCCTTACACAGGACATTGCTGTGTCCCCAGCAATGTGGGACAGTACTTGTAGGAGCAAGGGTTAAAACAAGACCTGCAGAATTTGTTGGGAGCAGCTGGCATCAGGGTGGTGGTGGCAGTAAACTGTGGAGATTGTCATCTGCTTTATGGAGAACAGTCTGGGAGGAAGAGAATGTTTGCTAACCCCAAGTGTTTGTCTTAAGTATAAAGGAAGAGAGCACTGAAAGATAAATGCTCTGTTCCCTCACGAAATGCATGCAGGCCTTTTATCACCCTGCAGTATATAAGCAGGATCTGGTTAAGAGTAAAGTTGTCTGTTGTCTGTCGTCATTCATCTTCAGACTCCCTGATCCCATCTGTCACTCTCATCATTTGTTAATATCCTTCACCCCAGTCCCGGGGAAGCAGCAAGTGAGTGCTCCCGGAGTGAACCAGGACCCGGCATCATGGAACTGAGACAGCCTCTTCACTAAACTAGGGAAGAGAAAAATGGGACAAAATAACGTGTCAGTGGCTGAGAGATTTCAAATAGTCAAGAGGCTATCCTTGAAGCTATTCTTATCCATCATATAGATATCCCTTTTTAATTTATGGTGTATTAGAGTGGCAGGAGGCGCATACCTAAAACTGTTGAACTATGTTGCAGTAGCCTTGATTCTTGAAGACAATTGTATAAAGATACAACTTTTACAGTGTGGCTGTGTGATTGTGAAAACCTTTAGTCTGATGCTGCCTTTATTCAGGGTATGGACAGATGAGTAAAAAAAATGAATAAAATAAATAATGAGGGGATAAGAGTCTAAATAAATTTTGTAGGTGGAAATACTAGTGGTCAATGAGAGGGAGGGACAAGGAGTATGCTATGTATGAGATTTTTCTTTTTTTTTAATTTCTTTTGCTGAAGTGATGCAAATGTTCTAAAAAATGATCATGGTGATGCATACACAACTATGTGGTGATATTATGAGCCATTGATTGCACACCACATACAGAATATATACGTGTGGAAATTTCTCAGTAAAAATATTTTTAAAAACTTAAGGGGATAAATTCAGTGTAAAATACTGAAATCAGCAGAACCTTGCTCTTTTAAAAGTAAAGAGTAAGTAGTACTAAGTTTTTTTCCATGAGTCTTTGACACTTTATTAAATAAATCTTATTTAATTGTTCCTTCATTTTTGTCTTATAATCTTTTTTACTGTGTGCTCCATTTCCACTAGATTGGCCCCAGTATTCTTAGCTGTTCTTCTAATACCATGTGTTATTTTTTGTCTCTTAATTTTGTACTTTCTATAGTGTAGTGTGGTGAAAAATAAGTGAACTTATGGACTATTTTCACTGGGTTTGGTGGAAAAAATTGTTTTTATCCCTATTGGAAGAAAATCCATAAAAGCCATGTCCTTTTGACAGTTATCAAATCTCCATTTTGTTCTACTATGTATAAGCTCAAAACACTAAGATATCCTTATCATGCTGAAATTATCTTCATTATGAAGCAAAGATTTAATTTGCTATATTCTAAAATTTCATGTTTCAATAATAAGAAAAATTGATAAAATATTATGTATCCTAAAATAAAAACAATATTGACTATTTTTAATTTAATATTTTGGAGAACTTTAAAGTTCTTACTTTATTTGTTTTTCTTGAATCCTTTAATACTTCCTGCTTATAACTAAAATAAACTTTATTATTTTCAACTTTTCAATTCTTTGCCTACAGTGTGTTTCAACACATTATGTTAAAACACGGTTATGTAAATAACCATTTCAAAGTCTGACACATTCCTGAACAAAATTCTGTAATAATCAGGCCTCTTAAAATAAACCCATCCTAAGCTCATGTTTAAAATTGCCAATTTTATATATCAATTTCTATATTTTATTACCAATAAAATAATTGTACAAAATACAAAATAATTAATTATTTATAATTTTGTGTACAAAATAATTATTTGTATAATTTGTACAAAATTATTATTTTGGTTTTCTGTAACATACAGTAAAGAGACACTTCTTAATGATCTTAAAATAGATATTTATCACCTTAGAACATTTTGCTATTGATAGATTTAAATATTTTTTTCTAGGACCTATCTTTTTTTTGTGTTAAAATATAAGTTACAGGGGCGGGCCGCGGTGGCTCAGCGGGCAAGAGTGCTTGCCTGCCGTGCCGGAGGACCCCGGTTCGATTCCCGGCCCCAGCCCATGTAAAAAACAAACAAACAAACAAACAAAATATAATAAAACAATAAAATGTTTAAAAATGTTTCCCTTTCTTCCTTCCTTCCATCCTTCCTTCCTTCTCTGTCTTTCCTTCCCTTCCTCCCTCTCTCTTTAAAAAAAAAAAAAAAAAAAAAAAAAAAAAAAATAAGTTACACAGAATAAAAGAAAATTTATACTCCCTGAAGTACTTGTCACATAGAAAGTGGAAGTAGTCAATAAGCTTCTCTTGTAGCAGTTGAAGAAATTGCCGCTTTCCATCAATCCAGATGGACAATGTTAAGTTGACTTTCAAGTACTGAAACTTTCCTTCCTAAAGAGCACTTTGCATTTTGTTGTCTTGACTTTAGCAGAGTTGATGGCAAAAACAAATAGAACAAGGGTGGTACATTTTTTATTTCTGATGATCATCTCCCAAAGGCTTGAACTCCTAAATCATCCCACTGCAGCTGAAATTGCTTCCTTATTCTGTTCTTCACTATTATAAGAAACAAGTATTTGCACTCTCTTAGATATGAAAATGGAGTGCCATGACTGATATGTACTTACCCGAGAGTGACTTCATACACTCAAATGTAAGTCTCCATAATTAGTGAGACAGCATTAAAGAAACATTTACCTAATTATTTCTTCAGATCTTACTGAAAAAGAGCCACATGCATGATACTTTCTCAGGTACTTGTGTCAATTGAAGTACAAACTCACTTTTGCTATATATTTTCTTTTATAGAACTGTATTTGTTACCATTATTTTAATGGGGAATTCTAATGTATCAATGACATAGGGTCAATATCAAAAGCTATAGGTGTGCAGTAAAACATTGAAAATAATTTAAGCAACAAAGCACAATTTTATTAATACTTTGGTTTAGATAAACTGATATCAAAATGATCTGGAATCTGGAAAGTGTTATGTATATGTAGTAATGCATGTTCAGTTTGTTTAGTCTAAATGTGCTATGCTTATTTCTAAAATACCCTGTTTAGCCTTTAAAACTGTTAATACACATGTAGGGTGGTCTCTGAAAGTATCCAAATGGGGAAAAATGTGGAATAAAAATTTTAAGTTTGAAACAGATATAGAAATTGGTAAGTAACATTCTTGAATACATTTTTTGAAATTATACCTCAATACAAATATAAATGAATCTATCTTTTATTTATAATATATATTTTTTAAAATTTGCAAACACATGTGGCAATAACAATTTTCTATGCCAAGGAAACAATATAGATTTGCATGGACTTTTTTGAAGGACTCACTTCTACTAGGCAAATTTGCATGTGAACATACTAGTATTACAAAATATAATTACAAATTAAAAACATAAAAAGTATGAAATGTAAGTTCATCATAGGTAAATTAGGAGTAAAATTCCACAAAGTGTAAATGGCATAAATGTAAATGGTCTAAATACATGAATTAAACTACAATAATGGACTTCCAGGAAGATGATGGAATGAGCACAGGCAGAATCCAAATCCACCATAAAACAACTAGAAAACAGGCAGAAATGGTTCAAAACAGAAATTCTGGTGCTCAGGTGATAAGAGAAGGGCCACTGCAGTATATAATGAAGGGGTGGATGAAAAAGTGGAGAAACTACCATTGAGAAATAGGGATGAATGTAGTCGATGATCACCTCTTAGATGCATGGCTGTGCACAGCCTGGACCAGGTAGCCACAAAATGGTGCATTCCTACTTCAGTTGCCAGCTGGGCAAGTCAACACTCCTAGACCTGCAGCCAAGAGTCTTTCAACATGGGAGCTTTGGAGTCAGCAGACTCATTTTATTTCCACATAGAAAACCTGCAGTGCTGCCAAATGCCAACCCCAATCCTTGAGGCTGGTGGCAATGGGTGCCCAAGTTTGGAAAAGACTAGGGAGTCCAGTGAAGGAGATCCTCTGGGAAACACAGCCAGGATCATTATTGCATGGGAGAACAGAGCATTCATGTGTTGGCTGCATGCAGGAGCAGAGACTTGGGGCAAGGGAGGGGGCTGCATTACAAGCTGGATGCCCTTCCCCCACATCACAGGTTGGCTTGTGTGCACTCAGTTGGGTCTTACCAGCTGGCAAAATGCAATGCAATGCTGGGCTGGATGCTGGCTGGTGAAGTTGAATCTCTCAGTCTGGCATCCCAAGGTCTTTTCTCACAGGAGTCAAGGAAATACCAGATTTATTGTATGCACAAGCAGAGTCTTTGCTGTGTTACACAATGCCATCTCCCACAGTAGGTGCTGTCTGCTTCCAGCATGCCTGGACCTAGGAGATACCAGGAGGTCCACCCTTCAGGGAAACAGGGAGGAGTAGTTTAGTCCAGAGATAATAGGTCAGAGAAGAGAAGTATGAATCTGGCAGCCTGTTAATGGGACTCTGTCCGGGTATAGACCCTGCTCATCCAGCTGCTGTAGCTGGGGAGAGGCACAGTTGTGGGAAAGAGTTGGCCCAAGAGCAACCTTCTTCTTGGAAGACTTGAAAAAGGAAATCTGGCAAGCTGCTTTTTTTGTCTAGTCTCTAACAGCCTTCCAGAATGGGTTATACCCCTAGAAGACCCCAAGCCTGGTGTCACTGGCAAATACTGACAAACGAAGTGCAAAGGAGACCTTCAGTGAAAACCCAAGAAATAACAAAATCTTAGACAAGCAAAGGAAAACCACTTTCAAAATAATCTTTTAAAGATAATCAAATGCCAAGTTAACAGCAAAAAGTCACAGGACATCTGAAGAAATAAGAAGATATGACCAAGCCAAGTAATTAAAACAGAAGACACACAGGATTTGAACAACTAATCATGGATGTTCAAACAAATCTACTAAAGGACTTCAAGGAGATGGCTAAAGAGATATAGTATATCAAGAAGACACTAGAAGAGAATAAAGAAGAATATGAAAAATAAATTAAAAAATAGAAGTTCTGTCAGAAATGAACAATACTGTAGATGAAATTAAAAATATACTAGCTCCTCTTCCTCTTTCTCTGCCGGCGGTGCTCCCGCCGCCATCTAGCCCTCCTCTGCCCCCTTCTCTGCTGGCGCTCCCGCTGCCATCTAGCCCTCCTCTTCCTCTTTCTCTGCCGGAGGCGCTCCCACCGCCATCTAGCCCTCTTCTTCCCCCTTCTCCGCCGGCACTCCCGCCGCCATCTAGCCCTCCTCTTCCTCTTTCTCCGCCGGTGGCGCTCCCATCGCAATCTTGCCCTTCTCTTTCCTCTTCTGCTCCGGCGGTGCTCCATCCGCCATTTTATCCTTCCCTTTCTCCTCCTACTCCAGCGGCTCTCCAACCACCACCATGCCCTCTTCTGCCTTCACTGGCTCCTCCGCCACCATCCTCGAGAGCCTTGCCATCCTCACCTTTCCTCCTCCAGAACAGCTACTAGGGGAGTAGAAATGATACAGAACAGCTCCCGGAGCCACAACAGAGATAAAAAAGACAGCGTACCCCATCCTGGAACGGCTGACTGGCTGGGAGAACCCGCTCCGGTGAGATCGCCGAGGGGTGCGAGCTTCCCCGGGCGGGGCGGCAAGCGGCCGGAGTCCCTCCCCTCCTCCTTCCCGGTCAAGCTGGCAGAATTGGGCAGGCAGTCCCCTCAAGCCGCGGTGGCTGGCACCCCCACCACGTGTGGCCCCCCAGACCAACTGAGAGAATTGGATCGGAAATCCCCAGGCCGTGGAGAATGGTGACCAGGGGGGTCCCTTCCAAACACGTGACTCCCCGGTCCGGCGGGGAACGGTGCACTCTCCCAGGCCACAGTGGCTGGCGCCCTCCCGCCACGCTTGGCGCCCCGAGCCAACTAAGAAATTTGGACAGGCGCTCTCCCGGGCTGCTGCGGCTGGCGACCCTACCTGCGTTCGGACCCCCGGGCCGGTTGGCACTCTTCCAAGCTGCTTCAGCTGGCGAACCTCCCCCACAGTGAGAGTTTTCCAAAGTTAAAGGACCCACAGCACCTTTTACTGGTGGGACCTGCAGACAAACGTGTGCCACGAGCGCCACCTACTTGGCAGGATAAGAAAAACAGAACGCAGAGATTTCACAGAAAAATCTTTCAACCTGTTGGGTCCAACACCCAGGGAAATCTGACTAAATGCCCAGACGCCAGCAGAAGATAACGGATCATGCTCAGAAAATTGAAAATATGGCGCAGTCAAAGGAACAAACAAATAGTTCAAATGAGATACAGGAGCTGAGACAACTAATGCTGAATATACAAACAGAAATGGAAAACCTCTTCAAAAACTAAATCGATAAATTGAGGGAGGACATGAAGAAGACATGGGCTGAACAAAAAGAAGAAATAGAAAAACTGAAAAAACAAATCACAGAACTTATGGAAGTGAAGGATAAAGTAGAAAAGATGGAAAAAACAATGGATACCTACAATGATAGATTTAAAGAGACAGAAGATAGAATTAGTGATTTGGAGGATGGAACATCTGAATTCCAAAAAGAAACAGAAACTATCAGGAAAAGAATGGAAAAATTTGAACGGGTATCAGGGAACTCAAGGACAATATGAAGCGCACAAATATACGTGTTGTGGGTGTCCCAGGAGAAGAGAAGGGAAAAGGAGGAGAAAAACTAATGGAAGAAATTATCACTGAAAATTTCCCAACTCTTATGAAAGACCTAAAATTACAGATCCAAGAAGTGCAGCGCACCCCAAAGAGATTAGACCCAAATAGGTGTTCTCCAAGACACTTACTAGTTAGAATGTCAGAGGTCAAAGAGAAAGAGAGGATCTTGAAAGCAGCAAGAGAAAAACAATCCATCACATACAAGGGAAACCCAATAAGACTATGTGTAGATTTCTCAGCAGAAACCATGGAAGCTAGAAGACAGTGGGATGATATATTTAAATTACTAAAGGAGAAAAACTGCCAAACAAGACTCCTATATCCAGCAAAATTGTCCTTCAAAAATGAGGGAGAAATTAAAACATTCTCAGACAAAAAGTCACTGAGAGAATTTGTGACCAAGAGACCAGCTCTGCAAGAAATACTAAAGGGAGCACTAGAGTCAGATACAAAAAGACAGAAGAGAGAGGCATGGAGAAGAGTGTAGAAAGAAGGAAAGTCAGATATGATATATATAATACAAAAGGCAAAATGGCAGAGGAAAATATTATCCAAACAGTAATAACACTAAATGTTAATGGACTGAATTTCCCAATCAAAAGACATAGACTGACAGAATGGATTAAAAAACAGGATCCTTCTATATGCTGTCTACAGGAAACACCTTAGACCCAAAGATAAACATAGGTTGAAAGTGAAAGGTTGGGAAAAGATATTTCATGCAAATAACAACCAGAAAAGAGCAGGAGTGGCTATACTAATATCCAACAAATTAGACTTCAAATGTAAAACAGTTAAAAGAGACAAAGAAGGACACTATCTACTAATAAAAGGAACAATTTAACAAGAAGACATAACAATCATAAATATTTATGCACCGAACCAAAATACCCCAAAATACGTGAGGAATACACTGCAAACACTGAAAAGGGAAATAGACACATATACCATAATAGTTGGAGACTTCAATTCACCACTCTCATCAATGGACAGAATATCTAGACAGAGGATCAATAAAGAAATAGAGAATCTGAATATTACTATAAATGAGCTAGACTTAACAGACATTTATAGGACATTACATCCCACAACAGCAGGATACACCTTTTTCTCAAGTGCTCATGGATCATTCTCAAAGATAGACCATATGCTGGGTCACAAAGCAAGTCTTAACAAATTTAAAAAGATTGAAATCATACACAACACTTTCTTGGATCATAAAGGAATGAAGTTGGAAATCAATAATAGGCGGAGTGCCAGAAAATTCACAAATACGTGGAGGCTCAACAACACACTCTTAAACAATGAGTGGATCAAAGAAGAAAATGCAAGAGAAATTAGTAAATACCTCGAGGCGAATGAAAATGAAAAGACAACATATCAAAACTTATGGGATGCAGGAAAGGCAGTGCTAAGAGGGAAATTTATTGCCCTAAATGCCTATATCAGAAAAGAAGAAAAGGCAAAAATGCAGGAATTAACTGTCCACTTGGAAGAACTGGAGAAAGAACAGCAAACTAATCCCAAAGTAAGCAAAAGGAAAGAAATAACAAAGATTAGAGCAGAAATAAATGAAATTGAAAACATGAAAACAATAGAGAAAATCAATAAGACCAGAAGTTGGTTCTATGAGAAAATCAATAAGATTGATGGGCCCTTAGCAAGATTGACAAAAAGAAGAAGAGGGAGGATGCAAATAAATAAGATCAGAAATGGAAGAGGAGACATAATTACTGACCTCACAGAAATAAAGGAGGTAATAACAGGATACTATGAACAACTTTATGCTAATAAATACAACAATTTAGATGAAATGGATGGGTTCCTGGAAAGACATGAACAACCAACTTTGACTCAAGAAGACATAGATGACCTCAACAAACCAATTACAAGTAAAGAAATTGAATTAGTCATTCAAAAGCTTCCTAAAAAGTAAAGTCCAGGACCAGATGGCTTCACATGTGAATTCTATCAAACATTCCAGAAAGAATTAGTACCAACTCTCCTCAAACTCTTCAAAAAAATTGAAGCGGAGGGAAAACTACCTAATTCATTCTATGAAGCCAACATCACCCTCATACCAAAACCAGGCAAAGATATTACAAAAAAAGAAAACTACAGACCAATCTCTCTAATGAATATAGATGCAAAAATCCTCAATAAAATTCTAGCAAATCGTATCCAACAACACATTAAAAGAATTATACATCATGACCAAGTAGGATTCATCCCAGGTATGCAAAGATGGTTCAACATAAGAAAATCAATTAATGTAATACACCATATCAACAAATCAAAGCAGAAAAATCACATGATCATCTCAATTGATGCAGAGAAGGCATTTGGCAAGATTCAACATCCTTTCCTGTTGAAAACACTTCAAAAGATAGGAATACAAGGGAACTTCCTTAAAATGATAGAGGGAATATATGAAAAACCCACAGCTAATATCATCCTCAATGGGGAAAAATTGAAAACTTTCCCCCTAAGATCAGGAACAAGACAAGGATGTCCACTATCACCACTATTATTCAACATTGTGTTGGAGGTTCTAGCCAGAGCAATTAGACAAGAAAAAGAAATACAAGGCATCAAAATTGGAAAGGAAGAAGTAAAACTATCACTGTTTGCAGACGATATGATACTATACGTCGAAAACCCGGAAAAATCCACAACAAAACTACTAGAGCTAATAAATGAGTACAGCAAAGTAGCAGGTTACAAGATCAACATTCAAAAATCTGTAGCATTTCTATACACTAGTAATGAGCAAGCTGAGGGGGAAATCAAGAAACGAATCCCATTTACAATTGCAACTAAAAGAATAAAATACCTAGGAATAAATTTAACTAAAGAGACAAAAAACCTATATAAAGAAAACTACAGAGATTCAGAGAGAACAACACCATGAAGCAGAGTCCACCAGCCAGTGACCTTTGGAGATGAAGAAGGAAAACACTTCCCGGGGAGCTTCATGAAACAGGAAGCCAGGAGACAAAGTTAACAGATGACGCCATGTTCGCCAGGTGCCCTTCCAACCAAGAGAGAAGCCCTGACTGTGTTTGCCATGTACCTTCTCACTTGAAGGAGAAATCCTGAACTTCATCAGCCTTCTTGAACCAAGGTATCTTTCCCTGGATGGACGCCTTTGATTGGACATTTCTATAGGCTTGTTTTAATTGGGACATTTTCTCAGCCTTAGAACTGTAAACTAGCAACTCATTAAATTCTCCCTTTTTAAAAGGCCATTCTGTTCCTGGTGTGTGCATTCTGGCAGCTAGCAAACCACAACACCTGGCTACTCTCAAGTCAATAATAACACATTTTTTTTAATGCAAAGCCTTAGTAAAATGAACTGTGATTCTATTGAAAGTGAAAAATAAATTAAGCAATATGCATTGTGAGAAAACTTCAGCATTAGTACAGAAGATTCCAAAGCATAATTAATATTATGTATTAATCATTTTGAACTTCTATAAACATTACTTGACACCACACACAAAAAAAGAAAACTACAAAAAACTGTTAAAAGAAATCACAGAAGACCTAAATAGATGGAAGGGCATACCATGTTCATGGATTGGAAGACTAAATATAGTTAAGATGTCAATCCTACCTAAATTGATTTACAGTATCAATGCAATACCAATCAAAATCCCAACAACTTATTTTTCAGAAATAGAAAAACCAATAAGCAAATTTATCTGGAAGGGCAGGGTGCCCCGAATTGCTAAAAACATCTTGAGGAAAAAAAACGAAGCTGGAGGTCTCACGCTGCCGGACTTTAAGGCATATTATGAAGCCACAGTGGTCAAAACAGCATGGTATTGGCATAAAGATAGATATATCGACCAATGGAATCGAATAGAGTGCTCAGATATAGACCCTCTCATCTATGGACATTTGATCTTTGATAAGGCAGTCAAGCCAACTCACCTGGGACAGAACAGTCTCTTCAATAAATGGTGCCTAGAGAACTGGATATCCATATGCAAAAGAATGAAAGAAGACCCATATCTCACACCCTATTCAAAAGTTAACTCAAAATGGATCAAAGATCTAAACATTAGGTCTAAGACCATAAAACAGTTAGAGGAAAATGTAGGGATATATCTTATGAATCTTACAATTGGAGGCGGTTTTATGGACCTTAAACCTAAAGCAAGAGCACTGAAGAAAGAAAGAAATAAATGGGAGCTCCTCAAAATTAAACACTTTTGTGCATCAAAGAACTTCATCAAGAAAGTAGAAAGACAGCCTACACAATGGGAGACAACATTTGGAAATGACATATCAGATAAAGGTCTAGTATCCAGAATTTATAAAGAGATTGTTCAACTCAACAACAAAAAACAGCCAACCCAATTACAAAATGGGAAAAAGACTTGAACAGACACCTCTCAGAAGAGGAAATACAAATGGCCAAAAGGCACATGAAGAGATGCTCAATGTCCCTGGCCATTAGAGAAATGCAAACCAAAACCACAATGAGATATCATCTCACACCCACCAGAATGGCCATTATCAACAAAACAGAAAATGACAAGTGCCGGAGAGGATGCGGAGAAAGAGGCACATTTATCCACTGTTGGTGGGAATGTCAAATGGTGCAACCACTGTGGAAGGCCGTTTGGCGGTTCCTCAAAAAGCTTAATATAGAATTGCCATACGACCCAGCAATACCATTGCTGGGTATCTACTCAAAGGACTTAAGGGCAAAGACACAAACGGACCTTTGCACACCAATGTTTATAGCAGCGTTATTTACAATTGCAAAGAGATGGAAACAGCCAAAATGTCCATCAACAGAAGAGTGGCTAAACAAACTGTGGTATATACATATGATGGAATATTATGCAGCTTTAAGACAGGATAAATTTATGAAGCATGTAATAACATGGATGGACCTGGAGAACATTATGCTGAGTGAGTCCAGCCAAAAACTAAAGGACAAATACTGTATGTTCCCACTGATGTGAACCGACATTCGAGAATAAACTTGGAATATGTCATTGGTAACAGAGTCCAGCAGGAGTTAGAAACAGGGTAAGATAATGGGTAATTGGAGCTGAAGGGATACAGACTGTGCAACAGGACTAGATACAAAAACTCAAAAATGGACAGCACAATAATACCTAATTGTAAAGTAATCATGTTAAAACACTGAATGAAGCTGCATCTGAGCTATAGGTTTTTTGTTTGTTTGTTTTTTTACTATTATTATTACTTTTATTTTTTTCTCTATATTAACATTCTATATCTTTTTCTTTTGTGTTGCTAGTTCTTCTAAACCGATGGTTAGATGATCATGCATCTATGTGATGATGTTAAGAATTACTGATTGCATATGTAGAATGGTATGATTTCTAATGTTGGGTTAATTTCTTTTTTTCTGTTAATTAATTTAAAAAATATATGTATACTGGAGAGGTTGTGAGGGTACTTCAGTGGTAGAATTCTTGCCTTCCATGCAGGAGACCCAGGTTCAATTCCCGGCCCATGCACTTCCTAAAGAAGCCAACAAAGCAAACACAATATTCAACAAATGGTGCTGCAATAACAGGATACTTACATGGAAAAAGAATGAAATGTGACCTCACTATACAGCATACAAAGAAACATACTAGCAGTGCACAACAGATTTTAAGAGGATGGAGAAAGAATAAGTGAACTAAAGGACAGAGAAACTGAATTTAAATGCACAAAAATTAAATGGAGGAAGAATTTGAATTGGAGGTCAGGGAAAAGACTGAAAATATGAACTATATACAGTAAGAAGTATAGGTGTCCCGGAAGGAGAAGAGAAGAATAAAGAGCCACAAACATTATTTGTTGAGATAACGGCAGAAAATTTCTCAATCTTATAAAAGTTACAAATATACAACTCAAAGAAGGCCAACGTACTTCTTTAATATATACTAATTCAAGATATATACTAATCACATTGTCAATTGCTGAAGAGAAGAAGAAAATCCTGAAATAAGGAGGAGAAAAGTGATTCACCAAATACAAGGGAAGCCGTATAAGATTAAGCACTGGTTCATCATTGGACATGATGGCGGCAAGAAGCAGTTGTACAATATATTTAAAATTCTGGAAAAATATTGCTAACAAGAGTTATTTATGCAGCAATGGTGTCCTTCAAATGTTAGGCAGAGTTTTAAATTTTCATCAGATTTAAACAAATGTTGAGGGAATTGCTTTAAAAGACATTTGCCTAGTAAGGCATTCTAAAGGGAGTTTGTTGGCTTCAGAAAAGGCTGGAGAGAAAGGCCTGGAAGAGGACAAAGGAAGAATGTTTATTAGTCAGATTAACTAAAAGGAAAAAAAGAGAGAGAAATACTGTATCTGACAAAAAAAAAAAAAAAAAAGCCCAGGGATAAAATAGTTGAAGAAAGGATTTCTTTTACAGTAACAATATAGAATGGCAATGTATTAAATTCCCAAATCAAAAGACACAGATTTGTAGAATGAATGAAAAGAAAAAAAATCCATCTTCTGCTATTTACAAGATGCTCATTTTAGACCCAAAGATACAAATAGTTTGAAGATGAATGGATGGAAAAAGATGTCCCACAGAAGCAATAACCAAAAATTCAAGTTGGGATAGCTCAAGTCAGATAAAATAGACTTTAAATGTAAAACTATTATGACATAATGAAGGACACTAGATTTTAATAAAAGAGGCAATTCACCAAGATGATATAACTGTCATAAATATTTATGCATCTAATCAAGGTGCTGTACAGTACATGACAAAGCACAGACAAAATTGTAGGGAATAATGGACATATCTACAGTATTAGTGGGAGATTTCAGCATATCACTCTCTTAAACAGATAGAACCCATAGACAGAGGATCAATAAGAAAATAGAGAACCTAAATAATCAGGTAAGTGGATTACTACTAACAGCTATTTATAGATCATTGCACCCCAAAACGGAAGTCTATAAATTCTTCTCAAGAGTGCATGGAACATTCTGCCCGATACACTGTATGCTAGGGCACAAAACAGGCCTTAATATGCTTTAAAAGATGGGAATTATACAAAGCACTTTCTGTGATTATAATGAAATGAAACTGGAAATCAATAACCACTGGAGAACCAGCACTTTTACAAATATATGGAGTTTGAGCAACACGCCATTTAACGTTCACTGTTCAAAGGAGAAATTGCAAGAGATATCAGTTAAGTATCACGAGATAAATGAAAATGAGAACACAACATAGTGAACTTATGAGATCCAGTGAAAGTGGTTTTGAGAGGGAAATTTACAGCTCTAAATGCTAACATTAAAAGGGAAGAAAGAGCTAAAACCAAAGACTTAACTGAAAAACTGGAGAAACTAGAGAAAGCACAGAAAGGAAAGAAACAGAAAAAATAACAGATTAATCTGAAAATGTATGAAATGGAGAACAAAATAACAATAGAGAAAATCAATAAAACCAAGTGTTCTTTCTTTGATAAGAAAATAATAACCACATAAGTGGAATTTTAAATATCCACTTACCATAAATGACACACTGAAGATGAATAAAAGTAATAGTTACTATTTCTTGAGGAACAGTGGAAGCAAAATTGTCACAACCTGTCCAAAATATTTCTCAGAGGAGACATTAAATTCATTCATTATATAACAAGGAAGAATGACAATATATGAAGAACAACCTATTCAAGAATTTAAAGGGGGGCGGGCCACAGTGGCCAGAGGACCCAGGTTCGATTCCCGGTGCCTTCCTATGTAAAAAAAAAAAAAAAGAATTTAAAGGGAAGAAGAAGTGATAGAAAGAAGAAGGAAACAACATAAATATTTTGTAGATGCAGTAAAGCAAGATATAGAGGGAAATTTATAGCATTAAGTATATTATATGAAAAGAAGAAAGATACGAAATCGATAATCTATGCTTTCACCATAGGAAACTAGAAATAGAAAATTAAGTCCAATGAAAGCAGCAGGAAATAATATTCAAGCAGAAATGAATGAAAGTGAAAACAGTAGCACAATGTAGAATAAAATTAAACTGGTTCTTTGAAAATCTCAATAGAATTGATAAACCTCTAGCTATGCCTAACCCAGAAATAATAGAGAAGAAATGAATTACTAATATTAAATGACAGAAGGACCACAGACATTTAAAGATAATAAAGGATTATAATGAGCAATTCTATACTCAGAAATGATAGACTATATTTATATTTACACATCACAGCAGAACTGTAGTATATTTTCACTCCTTGTAATGATGAATATTTTCTTTTTTTTTGGTTCCAAATATGCACAAAATAATTCTGTCCCTTTTTATACTCCAATGCTATTCAGTTAAATGTCCTTTCTCTCCAAACACCAAGGAAAACTTTGCTATTTTGACTGAGTTGGTGTGTTCGTTGGTGCATCTTGAGTCAATTTTCCAATCCCTAAAGGATCTCCAAATCTGTAACATGGGACTTTAAGATTTAATGTTATTTAACCAGATAAGGACACTTTAGTAAATTAGACAGCTAAGTTTATGTAAATGGTGCGTTTGTGTGTGTGTGTGTGTGTGTGTGTGTGTGTGTGCATGTTTAAATACCTTGTCATGTATTCTTCATTTCTGATTTAACCTGCTGGCCAATAATAAATGAAAGAGAATGGAACATTTTTCTCTCATTTCTTTTTCCCATATCCACATAGATGCAAACATTAACTTTCTGTGATATCAAACTTACAAGAATTAATTTTATAAAAATGAACAGAGAAAATATTTATTTTTTACGAACATCCCCCTGCCTTACCATTCAGACACCAATACTTTTTGGTGTTTTTTTTTTTTCTGTGTATATTAGTCAGAAGGAAAATACGATGTTATACATCCAAACAAAACTCAATATAATCTGCAATCCAACATGCATTTACAAAAGTGTAGAAGAATTCATTGGAGCTGATGTCATTATTAAGCAATATTATATATATTATTGTATTCTGTGGTACTATTATTAGAAGCCAACTTTTGAGGTCATATTGATAGAAAAATCAGTCCCATCCCTGATTACAGTTTTCTCCCTGCTAATGAGGCAGATATATAGCTATTTGCTTAAATTGAGGAGTTCTAGAAGTCAGAAGCCTTCTTAATGTATCTGACAGGTTTGATGCCCCTGAAAAACCATTCTATAAGGTTATGACAATTTTTTCTTATTTCAACCTCCTCCATAATTTCCATGTTAGTTTCAATAATTTTGTATTTTACTTTCAAAACTTCAACTTGATGTAATCTGCATAAATACTTGTTTCTACAATATTATACTCCACCTCTTGCCATAAGGTATTCACTTAGGCCACTCGAATAGTAGCAATTTTCATGAGGTGACAGCACACCCAGTCTCTGAAAATGAGTGGGTGTTAATAGCACAGTTGTAAATGCACACCTCAAACCTTGACCTGTATTTCTTTATGATGCCCAAACTGTAATCCTATTCTGGAATGTCTGATCCACCTTCCATCTGTCGTCAGAGTTCAGGGCCATTTGTGGGAGAATGGGACCACATAAAGAGAATCATCGCTACAGTCTGCACAATATCAATATGTTCTTCCACCCAATCTAGTGAAAACTTGACATGAATTATTATTTTTGTTTTTTAATTGTGAAAAATAACATATGCATATATGTGTGTGTGTATATATTCAAAACAATGAATTTAAAAGCACACCACAACAATTAATCATAGAATAGATTTCAGAGTTTGGTATGGGTTACAGTTCCATAATTTAAGATTTTTTCTTCTAGCTGCTCCAAGACACGAGAATAAAATAAATATCAATAAAAAGATTCAGCAGTCATACTCATTTCTTAAATCCTACATTCTCTGTTTAATCAGCCTTCTCTTTTGATCTTTCTCCCAGTCTTTTGGGCTATGCACATTCTAACTTTTTCATGTTGGAAAGTACTGTCAGTAATATGGGGTGGAGGATGGAACTAGCTGATATTCTAGAAAGGTTGGCCCCTCTGGGTTTCAGGACTTCTCTGGCTTAGGAGCCCATCTGGCGGATATAGGTTTCTGGAAAGTAATCATAGAACTTGGAGACTTTGAAGACTCTCAGATAGAGCCCTAGGTGATCTTCAGGGTTGGCAGAATTGGTTTTGTTTGACGGTTGGAAAATCATGATAAAAAGAACTATCTAGCTGAAGCTTTCATAAGAGTACTTCCAGAGTAGTCTCTTGACTGTATTTGAATTTTCTCTAAACTTATTAAAATTCATTTCCACCTTTTGGTCAGAAAAACATTATTGATCCCATAGTGCCTGGGCCAGGCTCATCCCAGTGAGACATATCCCACATTGCCAGAGAGACTTTCACCCCTGGATGTCATGTCCCACATAAGGGGGTGAGTAATGATTTTATTTGCAGAGTTGGTCTTATTTAGAGAGACAGGCCACATAAGAGCAACAAAAGAGGTCCTCTGGAAGTAACTCTTAGGTCTAACTATAGGTAGGCTTAATTTCTTCACTACATAAATGAGCATCATAGAGCATGGATCAAAATCTAGTACTTGGCGTATCAACTTGGGAGTTCCTGATTTTTAATACAGTATCACAGGTTTTCTCAGTGGTAAAGCTTAGTAGTTTCATATTTTTCTCCCATCCCTCAAGGGACTTTGCCAATGCTTTTTAGTTATCTGCTCAAAATACTCTGGGATGTATCTGGGCACTACATGAAACTAAACAGAATCACTAGCCCTCATTTCCATTCTGGGTCTCATGTGTTTGTGTTGTTTAAATGATCTATCTTCAGGTTGTATTTGATTATGTGCAACAGAAAATGTAGGTTCTGTACAAGATAAACTTTTATTTCTTTGTTCTCATAGAATAGATTAAGTTCTAAAATGCAAACACTGTCTTCCTTACCTCTGTGTTCTGATTTACCTTAGTCCCAAACCAATCTGCTTCATTCTTATCTCTAGTTGTAGCATGATCTCTTTTTCAATTACTTTAACAGTGTTCTATGTGACAACACTGACTTTCGGACCTCCAGAATTTCTGCATAGTCTTAAATGTCACACAGGAACCCAAAGTTCCAGGGAAATACAAGGTTATGCATATACAGCACAGCCTCTGAATCTCTAGGAAAACAATTATAGCTCTGGACTAAATAAGACTGTTATAAGAGCTTAAAATCTTTGCCCCAATTTTCTTATAAGTATTTCCAAAATAAGACCATACAATATTTGCTTTTTTGCTTCTGGCTTAATGTCACTAGTTCATGCACATCATTGCATGCCTGAAGATATTGTTCCTTTTTGTAGTAGCACAATATTCAATAACATGCACACACAACAGTCCACCAATCTACTTCTCAGTCAGTGTATCCTTCAACCACCTCCATCCATTGGGCATCTTGTATAATAAACTAAGGCAACAGTCCATTTTACATTATCCTCACTTAGTAGTATAATCACTAGCACTCTCAATTTTAGACAATTTTCATTGCTCCCAAGAGAAAAATAGCCAAAAAACACACTGTCAACAATAGAAAATCCAAAACCCTTAACTCTTGTCCTGCCCTCCCCCAATTATTACTTCTGGTATTGCTGTGGTATTGTTGATGTGTTCCTGTTAAACATCCCATTGCATGAAATAATATCTTTCCCCCTATAGCCTGATATTATAAACTCTTTGTATGAGATTCATACCTTTGAGGTAGCTCATGCAAGAACTTACTTATATTTTTAGTGTTAATTGTTGGGACTCATGGCTCTACACAAACCCTTTCAATCATGTTCACTTTCAATATGGCAATATTACTCATAAACCCATGAATGAATTTCCTCCTTCACTTCTATCCATTACTCTACAGTTAATTTCAACCTAATTAACTAACCATTCAGTCACACAAAATCTTCTATGTAACTCTAGGTCCCCCATATGTGTTATAAGCCTCAAAGTTTAACATTAGCAAGTTCACGAAAGCAAAATCATGCAGTAGCTATTATTTTGTGTCTGCTTTCTTCACTCTGCATTATATTCTCAAGGTTCATCCATGCCATATGCTTCAGGACATCACTTCATATTACTGCTGCATAATCTTCCATCATATGTATATACTACATAATTTTAATTACTCATCTATTGATGGGCACTTGAATTGTTTCTGTCTTTTGGCAATTGTGAGTAATGCCACTCTGAACATCAGTGGGCAAATGTCTGTTTGTGTCACTGCTTTCATCTTTTCAAGGTATATTCAGAGTAGTGGTATTGTTGGGTCATAGGGCAACTCAATATTTGTTTTTGTAAGGAACACCCAAACTGTCCTCCTTAGAGGCTGTACCGTTACACATTCCAAACAGAGATGCTTAAGTGTGCCAATTTCTCCAATCCTCTACAACATTTGTGTTTTCCTGTTTGTTTAACAGCAGCCATTCTTATACATGTGAGATGGTGTCTTATAGTCTTGATCTGCCTTTCCCTTATAGCTAATGAAAATGAGCATGTATTCACATGCGTTTAGCCATCTGTGTTTTTCTTTGGAAAAATGTCTATCCATATATTTAGCCCATTTTATAATTGGGTTGTTTGTTCTTTTGTTGAGTTGTATAATTTCTTTTTGTGTACAGGATATCAAACCGTTATCCAATGCATGACTTCCAAATATTTTCTCCCATTGAGTTGGCTGCCTCTTCTCCTTTTTGACAGTCTTTTGAGGGACAAAAGAATTTGATTTTGAGGAGTTCCCATTTATCTGTTTTTTCTTTCATTGCTTTGGGTTTAAAGTCTAGGAAGCTACCTTCTATTACTAGGTCTTGAAAATGTTTTCATTTATTTTCTTCTATGAATTTTATGATATTGGTTCTTATATTTATGTTTTTGATCCACATTGTTAATTTTTGTATGAGGTATAAAGTAAGGATCCTCTTTCATTGTTTTGGATATTGACATCCAGTTCTTCAACACCTATATTTTGAAGACTATTTTATCACAGTTCAGTGGATTTGGGGACCTTATAAAAGACCCATTGACTGTAGATTTGATGGTCTATTTCTGTACTTTTAAATTTTTTATTATTTGGAATGAGCAGGCTCCAGGAATCAAACCTGGGTCTCTAGCATGGCAGGTGAGAATTTTGTCACTGAATCACTGTTGCACTGTCCTATTTCTGCACTTTTGATTCAATTTCATGGGAAATACTTCTGTCTTTGTGCCAGTACCATGCTGTTTTGACCACTGTGGCTTTATAATAAGTTTTAAAATGAGGAACTGTTCATCTTACTACTTCTTTCTTCTTTTTTAGGTTATTTTTAGCTATCTGAAGTCTCTTTCCATTGCAGATGAATTTGATGACTAGCTTTTCCAAATCTTCCAAGTATGTTGTTTAAATATTGATTTCTGTTGAATTGAATCCTTAGAGCACTTTGAGTGGAATTGACATCCTAACATTTAACCTTCTGATCCATGAGCAGGGAATGTATTTCCACCTATTTAGATTTTCTTTGATTTCTTTGAGCAATGTTATATAGTTTTTGCTATATAGGCCCTTTACATTCCTAATTAAGTTTATTCCTAGATAATTGACTATATTAATTGCTATTTTGGATGGAAATTTTTCCTTAATTGTTTCCTCAGTTAGGTCATTGCTCATGTATAGAAATATTACTGATTTTTGCACCTTAATTTTATACCCTACCTCTTTGCTGAATTTGCTTATTAGCTCAAGAAGCTTGGTCACATATTACTCAGGATTTTCCTAATATAGTATCTGCAAATAATGAAAGGTTTACTTCTTCATTTCCAATTTGGATGTATTTTTTTATTTCTTTTACTTGCATGATAGCTCCAGTTATAACTTACAGTTCAATGTTGAATAACAGTGGTAACAGAGGGTATCATTTTCTCATTCCCAATCATAGGGGGGAGGCTTTCAGTCTCTCACCATTGACTACAATGCTTTATCATATTGAGGAAGTTTCCATTGATTCTCACTCATGAAGTGTTCTTAATAGAAAAAGACATTGAATTTTATGAAATGCTTTTTCAGCATCAATTGAGATGATCATGTGATTTTTCCTTATAGATTTGTTAATGTGCTGTATTACATTGATTGTTTTCTTGTGTTGGACCACTCTTGCATTTGTGGTATGAAACTCACTTGACTGTAGTGTATATTCTTTTAGTGTGTCATTGGATTTGATTTGGTAGTGTTTTGTTGAGAATTTTTGCATCTGTATTCGTTAGGTGGATTGGCCTTTAGTTTTCCTTTCTTATAGCATCTTTACCTGGTTTTGATATTAGAGTGATGTTAACTTCATAAAATGAGTTTGTGTTCCTTTTTCTTCAATTTCTTGGAAGAGTTTGAGCAGGATTGGTGTCAGTTTTTTTTTTTTAATGTTTGGAAAATTTAACTTTGAAGCCACCTGACCCTGGGCTTTTCTTTGTATGAAGATTTTTGTTTACTTGAATCTCTTGAATCTGGTTTGATGGGATCTTGTATTTCTTCTTGAGTCAGTGTAGCCTGTTCATGTTTCTAGGAATTTGTTCATTTCATCAAAGTTTTCTAGTTTGTTGGTGTGCAGTTGTTCAAAATATTCACTAATTTTTTTATTTCTTCTGTATCCGTGGTAATGACCCATCTCTCATTTCTGATTCTGATTATTTGTATAACCTCTCCTTTTTTTCCTTGTCAGCCTAGCTAGGCATCCAGACATGGATTAGTTTTTATTTGCAGTTCATCCTATAGCTTATTTGCAATTCATCCTATATCCTAGTAGTGCATGTTACTACTCCCAATTTAAATTTGATTACATTGCAGTTCACAGAGTTTAATAGTTTCCCTTGTCAAAATAAAGTTTAATGACATCTAATTTTCCCTTACCAAATCCAAAAGCTGGAAAACCTATGTATGCTCTCTACAATTGCTAGAGTGGTCTTTGTCAGCAAAATCTTGGCACAATCATTTTTTTCTTTTTCTTTCTTTTTTGCTTTTAGATTTATTTTTTATGGAATGCTTTGCAAAAGCCTTCCATAAAGGCTTTTGTGTACACTTTCAAAACACTGTTGGAGGCCACACCTTGCTAATTCTACTTTTTGAATGCTTTTTTAAGTTTCTTGAATGAAAAAGTAAATTCAATTCAAAGTGCTGGGTAAACAATGGGCATTTGTTGGCTCACAGTTTTGAGGCTAGGACAAGCCCTAAATTAAGACATCATCAAAGCAATACATTCTCAGAATTTGGCTGGTGTATTAGGATCCTCAAGAGAAACAGAATCAACAGGAAACACTCGCAAATATAAAATTTATAAAAGTGTCTTATGTAATCATGGGAATGCAAAGTCCAAAATCCGCAGCGCAGGCTGTGAAGCTGATGATTCCAGTGGAGGGTCTGGATGAACTCCACAGGAGAGGCTTGCCAGCTGAAGCAGGAAAAGAGAGCCTGTCTCTTCTGAATCCTCCTTAAAAGGCTTCCAATGATTAGAGTAAGCATCATTCACTGCAGAAGACACTCCCCTTGGCTGATTACAAATGGAATCAGCTGTGGATGTAGCTGACATGATCATGATTAAATCTATGAAATGTCCTCATCACAACAGACAGGCTAGCACTTGCCCAACCAGACAAACAGATACCACCACTTGGCCAAGTTGACACATGAACCTGACCATGACGGTCCACCTCTTATCAACTTGGCAGCAATACATATCACCTTAAACCACACCTAATTTGTAAATAAAAAACAACAAAACACACATTTTTTTTCCTTTCACCTAACAATACTCAACTGTCCTGCATATAACTGGAAACACACTATATCTACCCAGGATAGGGTGCAAATCCTTGGGTAATAGTCATTCATAAATTTGATAAGTTACAACTTTTATGGTAAAACAGGAACAAAACAGCATTATGGTCCTCGTTTCTGTAACTGATCATGTGGTCGAAGTTCATATTTATCACTACCTTCTTCCACTACCCATTCCATGTTCCCTTTACCCTCAGCAAGCACTTCAGCTGGCCATGGTTCTTTGCCTGGTGGGGTGACCCCAACCTTCATTCCTGAAGTTTCAGAGCCATTTGTAGTCTTGCCTAGATTGGGTTGTTGCAGTTTTCCATTGATTTTAATAATAGGGTATGTTAGTACTAAAAGACACCCTAGGGGATCTCCTATATTCCAAGAAAAATCTTCTTTGCCTCCATGTGTAGTTGCAGTTCTATTTCCCCTTGAAAGTCAGGGTCAATCACCCCAGCCAATAATGTAATCCCCTTCTTGGCTTGTTGATTCAGTGGCATGAGTAGCCCAAAGTGACGAGGTGACAGTCTTAGATTCCAGTTCAATGGAATCATTATTGTTTCTCCTGGTGGAAGCACTTCCCCTTTTGGAACTAAAACCTGTAGACTAGCAGGGCTCAGGGTCTCAGGGACAGGAAATAAAAATATTTCTGGTGGATCACTAGGGATAATAGTCAGGGAAATAGTCAATACACTCCCATTTCCACCCCTTGGTTCCTGGACCCATGGATTCTGGCTATGGGAGAAACAGCACCATACAGCGGATGCTGATTCAGAGCATAGACAGCTTCCTGGAGAACATGACCTCAGCCTTTCAAGGTATTGCCACCTAGTTGGCACTGTAATTGAGTTTTCAAAAGTCCATTCCACCATTCCATCAATCCAGCTGCTGCTGAATGATGGGGAAACATGGTAAGACCAGAGAATTCCATGAGCATGTGCCCATTCTCACACTTCATTTGCTGAATGGGAGTGTATTGACTATTTCCCTGACTATTATTAAATGTTTTCCTTGATCAGAAGCAATGCTGTGTGGAATACCATGATGATGGATAAGGCATTCTGTAAGCACATGGATGGCAGAGCATTGTGTGCATGGAAAGCAAACCCATATACACAGTATGTGTCTATTCCAGTTAGAACAAACCACAGCCCCTTCTGTGAAGGGAGTGGTCCAATATAATTAACCTGTCACCATGTAGCTGGCTGCCCACTTCAGGGAATGGAGCCATATTGGGTGCTGAGAGTGGGTCTCAACTGCTGGCAGATGGGGCACTCAGCAGTGGCTATATCCAAGTCAGCCTTGGTGAGTGGAAGTCCATGTTGCTGAGCCCATGCATAACCTCCATCCCTACCACGATGACCACTTTGTTCAGTAGCCCATTCAGAAATGGCAGGAGTGGTTGGGGAAAGATGCTGACTGGTATCCAGAATGGGTCATCTTATCCACCTGATTATTAAAACATTCCTCTGCTGAAGTCACCCTCTGGTGCACATTCACATGGGACACAAATATGTTCATGCTTTGAGCCCACTCAGAAAGGTCTATCCACATATTTCTTCACCAGACCTCTTTGTCACCAATTTTCCAATCATGCTCTTTCCAAGTCCCAGAGCATCCAGCCAAACCATTAGCAACAGTCCATGTGTCAGTATATAAATGTACCTCTGGCCAGTTCTCCTTCCAAGCAAAATGAACAACCAGGTGCACTGCTTGAAGTTCTGCCCAATGGGAGGATTTCCCCTCACCACTGTGCTTCAAAGACACCAGAAAGGGGTTGTAATGCTGCAGTTGTCCACTTTTGGGTGGTACCTGTATATTGTGCTGAACCATCTGTAAACCAGGCCCAAGTTTTTTCTTCCTCAGTCAGTTCACTGTAAGGAACCCCCCAAGAGGCCATAGCTCTGGTCTGATAAAGAGAAGGTAATGTGGCAGGAGTGGAAACCATGGGCATTTGGGCCACTTCCTCATGTAATTTACTTGTGCCTTCAGGACCTCCTCTGGCCCTATCTCGTATATACCATTTGCATTTTACAATAGAGTGCTGCTGTGCGTGCTCAACTTTATGGCTTGGTGAGTCAGACAATACACATCTCATGATAGGCAACTTAGGTCTCATGGTAACTTGGTGGCCTATGGTTAAGTGTTCAGTCTTTACTAAGGCCCAGTAGCAGGTCAAAAGCTGTTTCTCAAAACGAGAGTAGTTATCTTCAGCAGATGGTAAGGCTTTGCTCCAAAATTCTAAGGGTCTGCATTGTAATTCTCCTATAGGGGCCTGTCAAAAGCTCCAAACAGCATCTCTATCGGCCACTGACACTTCTACCACACTGGATCTGCTGGATCATACAGCCCAAATGGCAGAGCAGCTTGTACAGCAGCTTGGACCTGTCTCAGAGCCTCCTCTTGTTCAGGTCCCCACTCAAAAGTAGCAGTTTTTCTGGTCACTCAATAAGTGGGGCTGGAGTAGCACACCCAAATGAGGAATATGTTGTTGGCAAAATCTAAAGAGACCAACTAGGTGTTATGCCTTTTTTTGTTCATAGGAGGGGCCAGATGCAGCAACTTATCCTTCACCCTATAAGTGATATCTTGACATGCCCCACACCACTGGACACCTAGAAATTTCACTGACGTGGGAAGCCCCTGTATTTTTGTTGGATTTATCTCCTATCCTCTGACACACAATAACTTTACCAGTAAGTCTCGAGCAGTTGCTACTTCTTTTTGCTCATTAGGTCCAATTGACATGATATCATCAGTATAATGGACCAGTGTGATGTCTTGTGGGAGGGGGAAATGATCAAGGTCCCTGCGGACAATATTATGACATAGGGCTGGAGAGTTGATACACCCCTGAGGTAGGACAGTGAAAGTATATTGGTGACATTGTCAGCTGAAAGCAAACTGTTTCTGGTGGTCCTTACTCACAGCTATTGAGAAAAAAAAAACATCTGCCATATCAATAGCTGCATACAAGGTACCAGGGGATGCATTGATTTGCTCAAACAATAATACCACATCTGGAACAGCAGCAACAATTGGAGTTACTACCTGGTTGAGCTTATGATAATCCACTGCCATCCTTCAAGACTCATCTGTTTTCTGTACAGGCCAAATAGGAGATCTGAATGTGATGTGGTGGGAATCACCACCCCTGCATTCTTCAAGTCGTTAAGAGTGGCAGTAATCTCTGCAATCCCTCCAGGAATCTGGTATTGTTTCTGATTTCATATTTTACTAGGTAGCAGCAGTTCTAATGGCTTCCACTTGGCCTTTCCCACCATAATAGCCCTCACTGCATGAGTTAGAGAGCCAATGTGGGGATTCAGCCAGTTGCTCAGCATGTCTATTCCAATTATGCATTCTGGAACTGGGGAAATAGCTACAGAATGGGTCTGGGGGCCCACTGGACCAACTGTGAGATGGACCCGAACTAAAGCTCCATTGATCACCTGACCTCCATAAGCCCCCATTCTGACTGGTGGACCACAATGACTTTTTGGGGTCCCCTGGAATTAATGTCACTTTTGAATCAGTGCCTAATAATCCCCAAAAATATCTGATCATTTCCTTTTCCCCAATGCACAGTTACTCTGGTAAACTTGGGTTGGTCTCCTTAGGGAAGGCTTGGAGGAAGATTAACAGTATAAATCCATGGCAGTGTAATGGGCTTCTCCCACAAAGGGACCTGACCTCCCCTTCATTCAGGGGGCCCTGGGTCTGTAAACTGTCTCAAGTCTGGAAATTGATTAGGGGGCAGTGACTTTTGTTTTTGCAATTCAGGTTAGACTTGTTCATTTGACCTAGAACTATTTTGTTTTTACAGCTCAAGCAAGAATTTAGTAGACTGCCCTTCTATTGTATTTCTAGGCACTCCATGATTTACTAGCCAATGCCAGCAAGTCATATAATTTTGACTCCTGCTTTGAGTTTGCTGTCTGTTATAATAGCCATGTCTACCCTGTCTTTGGTGATTAAGTGCTGCCACCTGGCTTCTGCTAACTTGGGATCCAGTCAATTCCACTGTGTTTAAGGATTCCAGCTCAGTGACAGCGGTTCCTACAGTAATATCTGACCTACAGAAAAGTGCAACTACAGAGCTCTTCAGGTATGATGGTGCTAATCTCACAAATTTATTTCTCACTGTTCTGGTAAAAGGTGTATCCTCCGAACCTTCCTGGGGTGTAAGAGTAGGCTTTGCATGATAAATCCACTCTAACATTCCAATCTCTCTAAGTCTCTGGATCCCCTCATCTCATTATACCAGGGTAGTTCTGGCATTTCAACCTCAGGTAATGTTGGCCACCTATTGATCCATGTTTCAACCAACCATCCAAACAAATTACTACTACCTTTTTTAACCCCTCAAGCTATAACACTGAATGCAGAATCTCTGCTTAGTGGGCCCATATCTATAAATTCAGCCTAACACAGCCTTATATTTCTCCCATCATTATCCCACACCTTTAAAATCCATTGCCAAACATATTCCCCTGATTTCTGTCTATATAAATTGGAAAACTCACACAGTTCTTTTGGGGTATAATGTACCTCCTCATGTGTAATATTTTGTACCTCTCCTTTAGGGGCTTGTTGGGTTTTTAGTCTAGTTATAGATCTGGGAGAAATAAGGAGTGGTGGGGTGTGGGTCATGAAAAGAATTAGAAATATCTTCCCAGCCATTTGCTTCAGAGCATTCATTTGTGGTTTCATCTGGTCAGGAGGAGGTTGGGTGGCCAACTCCTCGGCAGCCTGGATTTGGGGTGTCTATGTCCTCAGGGCAGACTATTGTAGGTTTATCTAGAGAAGACTCAGCATGACCTAGGGTTTCAACCTCACCCCCAACATCATTATCGATCCATATGTCACCATCCCATTTTTCAGGGTCCCACTCTTTTCCAATCAATGCCCTTACTTTAACGGCAGACACCATGCAACATTGAGATTTCAGTGTATGTTGTAACATTGCTACTCTAACAATAAGATTATGAGTCTGATTTTCAGAGATCTCAAGTCTACAGCCAATGGAAACAAAATTTTCCTTCAGGATACTCATTGAAACTTCTACATCTGTCAGACGGTGCTTAAGCTTCTCATTTGAAGTCTTAAGCCCATCCCTTTCACTCCATAATGTAGCCAGTATATCTAACAACAACCAGACAACATCTCTATACCTCTTATTTCCACAAAACTCCCTAAAGGTGTCAAAAACATTATTCTGCAGAATCTGGCTTCATACAAGTGAAACATTAGGAGAATTGATATTTTGACTATCTCTTTTGCCAACTCACTCCATGGATTGGAAGTGTCATTCTGATTATGGGAATCAAAGTCCTTAGTGCCTTTGAGTCCAGTCAGAGTAGAAAACCATTCATAAAAATCCATTTTTAAGATTCTGTTTCTTAAGAACCGCTCCTGGTACCAAGTTGTATTAGTGAGGGTTCTCTAGAGAAACAGAATCAACAGGAAACACTCAGAAATACAAAATTTATAAAACTGTCTCACATAACCGTGGGAACGCAGAGTCCAAAATCCACACAGAAGGCTGTGAAGCTGATGATTCTGGTGGAGAGTCTGGATGAACTCCACAGGAGATGTTTGCCGGCTGAAGGAAAAGAGCCTGTCTCTTCTGAATCCCCCTTAAAAGGCTCCCAGTGATTAGATTAAGCGTCATTCATCACAGAAGACACTCTCCTTGGCTGATTACAAATGGAATCAGCTGTGGATGCAGCTGACATGATCATGATTTTATTCTATGAAATGTCCTCATCACAACACAGGCCAGCGCTTGTCCAACCAGAAAAACAGGTACCACCACTTGGCCAAGTTGACACATGAACCTGATCATGAGCTGACTACCATCCCTTTTGGTCCTTGAAATTTCTGTCATATGTAAATACATGTGGCAGCCCATCCAAAATAAAAGCAAGATGATGAAATGAGGACTTTCCAGGTTAAAGAGGAAGACCAGAGTATACTGGTGCTATAGAGTCTCTAGTGCTGTAGCAGAACCCACACACTTGGGCATGTAGAAAGTGAATGTAGACTTCCGGAAAGATGGCCAATAGACTAACTCAAGCTTAGTCCTGGTTCATGGAAAAGTTAGAGAAAGGAAAGGAAGGTTGACTGAGGTGGCAATTCTGAAGTGTGGCTGACCTGGGAAAGCCTTCAGTGCCACATGCAGCAGCCCTGGTTGCAGAGGCCGAGGAACTAAGAGACAGAAAGCTGAAGCTTGGCATAGAGGCACAGAGCCACAGAGCCCATTGCAGTGCCCTCAGCCACACTTCCCAGCTCTGAGAAAGTACTGACCTGTACAGCTAGGTCACATCTGCCCCCAATCCATGAGGGCACAATACTGACCTCCTGCCACAGCTCTATATAGAAAGCACCTATGTCATAGACACATGCACACCAGGGTTACTCCCCCAAGATGGGTGCACCCACACAGCTTCACCCTCCCTGGTTGCTGGGCACCCATGTTCATAAGCATCAACATAAAATCCCCAAACTGTGCCTACAACTGCCCTGAAACAAATCACCACACTGAGTGCCCACTCTGTGCCCTGTTCCCTGCTATACAACCATCTTGCAAACACAAGGCCTCTGACTACTGAAATAAATCCATTTCCAAAGTAAATCAATCAAGATATTTATGTGACAAAGACAGCAGAAGATCGCTAAGCATATCACAATGCAGACACGTATAGCCATGCCTAATGACCAAAATAAAACACCAAAGGAGACACAGATGCTGGAACAACTAATCAAAATTTTCATACAACTCTGCTTAATAAAATAAGTGGCAAAGCAAATAACACAAAGGAGATCAAGAAGATAGTAGAAGAGCATGAAGAGGAATTTGAAAGAATAAATAGAAAAATAGAGGATATCACTGAGATTAAAGACTTTGTTAACCAAATAAAATACATACTAGAGGCACACAGCACCAGGTTTGAAGAGACAGAAGAGAAAAACATTGTACTACATACAAGAGAAATTAAATAAGACACAGTGCCTGCATGGGCAGGCACTGGGAATTGAACCCAGGTCTCTGGCATGGCAGGTGGGAATTCTGCCATTGAGCCACCATCACACTGCCCAGAACCACACATACCCTTTGAGACCAGTGGAAGAAAGGTTTATTTGATCTGGAACTGGAATTTTCTATAGTACATAATCTAATTCAACCCACTTGTATAGCTCATTTGAACAACTGAAACACAGAGAACACAGAATAAGAAAGAGGTCCTTTAATCCTTTACAGATTATTGTAATGCCTGAAAACATCCTAGAGTATATTAAGCAGAAAATCAAAAAGTATTGGCAAAGTCCCCAGAGGAAGGGGAGAAAGAATACGGAATTATTAAACCTTACCATCAGGGAATGCCCTGATACTGTGTCAAACTTTAGGGACACCCAAATCAATAGGCCATGCCCTCAATCATGAGGCTCACTCTTGTGAAGCTTATATAGGCAGCAGAGAAGCTTAGACTACCTATAGGCATGCCTAAATGTTACTTCTGGAGGACCTCAGTTGCTGCTCAGATGTGGCCTCAGTCTCTCTAAGCCCAACTCTGCAAGTAAAATCATTGCCCTTACATGGGACATAACATCCAGGGGTGAAAGTCTCTCTGTTGACATGGGAGAATACTCCCAGGGATGAATCCAGACCTGACATCATGGGATCAACAAATCCTTCCTGACAAAAAGGGGAAAAGGAAGTGTAATTAATAAAGTATCAGTGACAGAAAGAGTTCAAATAGAGATTCTACTCTGGAGGTTGCTCTTACACAAGCTTCAGGTTAGATAGACCTTTCTACCCATTATAACCTGCCACCCCAACCAGGACCATTCCAGCCAATCCTAAAGAACACCCAGGTCAATATATAAGATTCCACAAGGGTTCCATGCACTAGAGTAACTTTCCAGAAACTACAACCTCCAGATGGGTCCCTGGTTCAGATAAGTCCTGACACATAGCCCAGCTTTTCCAGAACATTAGATAGTTTCATCTCCCTACCCCATATTAGTGACAGACTCTTCCAAAAATTTAGAATTGCCATAGTCCAAATAACCCTAAACAGAGGTATGGAAATGTCAAAGGTGATGGTGGAGTTATACCGTGAAGATAGAATTTAATAAATGAATATGAATGCTGAATCATTAAACTGATATCTCTTTTAGTCCCCAGTATTTTTGTCCCCAGCTAGAAGTAAAAACCTAAAATTGTGAAGTTGTAACCCATGTCAGTGTCTGAAATAAGGTCTACGATTAATTGTGGTGATGTGCTTTGACATTTATAGCTTTTTTGTATATAGGTTATTTTTCACAAAAAAGGAAGGAAAAAAAGTTGATGGTGATGATAAAAAAATATTTAAACCCTTGAGCCTCCTATATTCTGGAGCAGCTAGAAGGAGAAATATGAGAGGATATTGTTTAGCCATGACGAACTCTGGGATCTGTCCTGTAACCACTTGTTGAAGAGTGCTTTGAAAACTATTGCTTTTTTTTATTTCTTTGCTTTGTATATATGTTATATTATACAATAAAAAAGTTTAAAAACAAAGAAATAAAGACCTGTGATAATAGTAACCATTTGGGTAACTAACAAATGCCAATATTATTGTAAAACTGAGAAAGGAAATGTTGGTGAGAGTTCTCTCCCTGCAGCCCATAGTCAAGTGTTCTGTTTTACTTCCTACCCTTCTCTTGATCCATCTCATATGTTCTCTCTGCCTCCCCTCTTATCTCGCTGCTTTCCCTGGAGGAAGCATTCAAGCTGACTGCAGATCTCTCAGCAGCTAGATGGAACTGGTTCCCAGTGAAAGGAAGGAAATGGAAGATCTTTCAGCATTTAAGGGATGGTGTTTTTATTAACTGTTCACATTGGGCAGCTCCTACATGTGGGTCTTCTGTGACCCTTATTTAGAAAGGAAGAATTCTGTGTCACTCTCAGACCAGTAGCTGAACATGCCTACCTACCATGTGCCTTATTTCATATCTGTTGATGTTGAGAAGGAATGATGAATGCAGCAGGTGACAACAGTGTTCTGCCAAGGATGGCTCAGTGGACTCTGCTTTTTGACAGATATATTGTTGTGTCTTAGAACTAGGAGATGATTTTTGAGGACCTTGTGAATGATCTGCACAGGGAAGAAGTCCAGGTCAATGAAACAGGTAATACGTGCATGTCTCCTGTTTCCAGACCAACTGCTGCGGTGTTTCTTGTCAATATATTTAAAGTCAGTGCTCCTATTCTTATTTGAAGCCTGAACATGTGGAAATACATGTTCTGTGTACCTCCAACTTTGCCTTGTGTTTTTGTTTTTTTTTGTTTGTTTGTTTTTAATCCAGTAAATGGACATATATGGATCCCAAACACTGCCTGGGAAGTAGCTGTAAAAAGAAAATGATATGAAGGCTGTTCATATTTCTTTGGCAAATTTTACCCAATCTCACCTAAATGCAGTTGGCAGAAGGCCAAAATTCAATATTCCAACGCCCAATGTAAAAAAATGCACTGGGCAGAGTGTTAGGAAGCATTCACCTGGCCTGTAGGAAGTTCTGAGCGTGAAGAGTTGCCTTCCTGCTGAAATGTCAACAATTAATTAAACTACTCAGCAGCTACATGCTTAGCAGCAACATTTGCCTTTTTTTCCAAGTGGTTTCAGAACTACCAGCTCGCAGCAAGCCTTGGTATACAGAATATGATACACATTCCTATTCAATCAGAAATTACAATTCTCTGAAAAGTTTCCCAGCCTTCTTGTCCTTTCCTTTTTAATCAGTGTGCAAAATACCTACTTAGCTTTTTCATCCACACACTTTCAGAAACAGTACAATTCTATTTACAAAGTGACTCACCTATCCATCCTTTACTGCAGTGTACATAGTCTCTTAACCAGAATTTGTAATTTATTCCAACCTGAAGTAATTTTCCAGTGAATAGGCTTCTAGCTGCAGCCTGCATTCTGCAGCTTGATCCCATGGCTCAAATGCACTCTTTTGTTACCAAGAGTAGCACAGAAGATATAACATAGAATAAGAATCATAGTAACTTTGATTCTTCCAGTTTGCAATATATTGATACATGAATGCAACACAGTTGTAGGCTGTATTGGATTAGGGTAAGCTTTTAGGTTTGACCAGGCAGAAGGGATGTGAAATGACTGCTTAGAAAGGAACAAGAATTTCCTTGCCTCTCAGTAGTTTTTTTCCTGAATATAATTGATTCTGGTCCATGTTGCATTATAAAGGGTATTAAGATGAATAATGATGTAGGAACTACGTAAATGGATTTAAAAACAAGTAGTAAAATGACCCAATCATGTAGCCTACAGTAGTGTTATTTGGTGGCTCTGAAAAGTCAAATAAATACATTATTTGCATATGTTCAGGGGCAAATATCACTAGTTGTCATCAATATTCATACATAAAACAATGAGCTAAAAGAAAATTCATATTATCATGGCATTGATAGGCCATGTTTGGATGTCTACTGATTATTATTTTGTACATCTGAGCACTATTCCCATGTTCTTTTTCATCAGATATAATCATCCTGGACCTAGGCATAATTTTGCATGTTTGGACCACGTTACAGGCAAATTGTCTGTCATGGAAAAGCCACTTTTAAATGTGGATACATTAGGGGAACATAATCCTATTCTATGAAATATTCCATCCAGCTAACATTAATTTGTGTAGACAACATTAAGTGCAATACAAGGCCTTAGGAGATCTCTTTTTACTCTTTCTGTCACTAGTTTATTTCCTTTTTACCTTTGAAAGAAATTTAAAGGTAAACCATTTCAGACATTTAACATTAACCAGACATTTAACACCAGGTATGAAAAATCACTCACAGTACTCTCACTAATACCCAGAATTGCCTACTGTTGGGGATTGGCAATAAACATGATGCCTAGACACTTTCACTCCCTCTTCCTTCCCATTTATACTGACCTTGGGATCATAGATTTTCCTTTATCCACATGCTCTGCAGAGGAAAGAGAAGCAGGGCTCAGTGACTCAGCCCTCACTGCACCCCCAACATGATCTAATTTTATATATATACACACACACGTATATATATATATATATATATATATATATATATATATATATATATATATATAAACTCATAGATATAAAATCTAGAATAGAAGGGTGCACAGGTGGTTCAGTGGTAGAATGCATGCCTTTCATGTGGAAGACCTGGATTTGATTCCCAGACCATGCACCCAAAAAAAACTAGAATGGAGGTTACCAGGAGATAGAACAAAGCTAGATAAGTAGGAACATCTGCTTAATAAATTGTCCATAAACTAGACAAAGGGAGTATTGTCTCAAGGTTTTTTTTCCAATCATGCAGTCACACCATAAAAACTAAATTGTTATACAATCATCTTCAAGAATCAAGGCTACTGGATCACAGTAGTCCCTTCAGTTTTGCCAATGTTTGCCTTACGTGCTTTCAGGCAACTTGATAGGTGCTATGATAGGTTCAGGTGTCAACTTGGCCAGGTGATGTTGCCCCATTCTTCTGTTGCTGCAGACTTAAATCATCAGCATCTGAAATTTATCTATGGTTGATCACATCTGCAGTTGGCTAAAATCTAAAGTCAGTCTCTTGTAAAGAGTATATAGTTGGATCATACTTTGGTTGTCCATTATGCAAATATTCATCTTTTGATTGGGGAGTTGAATTCATAAACAACCAAAATAATTACTGTGAAAAGTCATTCATGTATCAACCATTTTATCCTTTGGCTTCTATTTGTCAGACCTATTCTTTTTCTCTCTTTTTATCCTTTCAGTTATCCTTACTGATAGTCATTACTTGTATACTTTCATCCAAGCTACTTTCTCCTTTTTTTTCTTTCAGCTAGCAGAACTCCTTTCAGTATATCTTACAGGGGATGTGTCTTGTTAATAGACTCTCTCCACTTCTGTTTATCAGTGAATATTTTAAACTCTCCCTCACTTTTGAAGAATAGTGGTGCCGTAGAGAGAAATGTTGGCTAGTGGTTGTTATCTAGCAGTGTCTTTAATATAGCATACCACTGCCTTCTTGCCTCCATGGTATCAGATGAAGTCAGCATTGAGTCTTATGTAGCTCCCCTTGCATGTGGTGAATCATTTTTTTCTTCCTGTGTTCAAGATTCTCTCCTTCTCTTCAGCATTTGATGGTCTGATTAGTATGTATCTTGGAGTGAGACTATTCTGATTTATTCTATTTGGAGAACATTCGGTTTCTTGGGTTTGCATACTTATTTCTTTTATAGGAGTTTAGAAATTTTCAGCCATTATGTCCTGGAATTTTCTTCCTCACCCTTTATACTTCTCCTTTCCTTCTGTTACACATATATTATATATATTTGGGTGCTTTGTGTTGTCGATCTTTTCCCTGAAGCCCAGTTCAAATTTTTCAGTTCTTTCCTCTATTTATTCTTTTGCATGTTTGAGTTCAGTTTCTCAGTCCTGTGCTTCACTGATTCTTTCTTCTGCCTCTTAAATCTAAGGTTTGTGTCTGTAGTATATTTTTAACTGAATCTACAGTATCTTTCAATTATGTAAGATTTGTTACTTTTCTATATAATCTTTCAAATTCTTTATGGTTGTCTAAAGTTTACTTAATATCTTTTTTGTACTTTTTAAATTTTATTTAAGAAAACAAACAATACAAATAGAACCCTAAATGTATTTAATCATCTCAAAATTGTGTAGGAGATTTGCTTAACCATCCTCAATTAGTTTTCCAAATTCTGCATTTCCATAGAATTTTTTATTTGATCATTGTTTTGGCCATGTCTTCTCATTTCTTAATGTGGCTTACAATTTTTGCTGATTTTTAGGCATCTGATTAGCTTGATGAGAGTATATTGAAAGTTAGTTTCCCTCTTGTCTAAGATTTTGTTGTTGATTGCACTTATATTGGAAGTTGCTTTTGGCACTTGGGACATAAGTATTCCACTCCCAACCAAGACCACCATCCCAGGGTCTTGTTGGGGGGGAGGGAAGACTGTTTGAATGAGCACCTGCTGTAAATGGTCAGGAAAGTATCTCCTCAGACTCCACTTTCCCAGCCTTCCAAGCAGACAGCAATATTTGACAGCCTGGTCTCCACATCATATAAAGGTAAGTTATTTTTTAATCCTTTTGAACCTTCTGTTTCTACAGTTATTGGAGATAAAGGCCCCATGGTATTGTGGGCACATTTCCAGATATGAGTATGGCTGTGGTCCCCCACTGTCTTATTTCCCTTTTATAATGTTTGTTCAGAACTTTTCTACATGCCTATCCTTTCCCAAAGGGAGGACTGCTGTAGCTCTCTGGGCAAAATTCAGGCATGCTTAGGGCTGATAGCCAAAGGAGGTAGCACATCTGAGGATGCTGTGAATCTCCTTCTCTCACTGCACTTTCTCTGTGGAAATAGTGGGTGAACAAGCACTCCGGGTTCACATGTAGAAAGGTTCAATGCTGTGAGACCCAGAAGGCCTCTCCCTCTGGCCAGCAGCTGCATCATATCTGTACCATATCCCCCAGTTTCCCAAGGTTAGGGGTTCTGTGTCCATCCCAGATTATTGCTTCTAGCCAAAAGAGAATCAGATGTGCCCAGATCTACTTCTTGGGGTAGGATTGAGTTCCAGGCATCCTGGCATATAGCAGTGCCTTTCCATTCTCTTAGTTTGTGGAACCATTGAGATATGGGGGCTTAAAATTCTGTGTAGAAAGGATCCACAATGCATGACTGACAGGGTTAATTTCACTTGCCAAGAGTTTTCCCAGGGCTGCACTCCTCTATTGGCCTCAGGAGTGGGGAACAGGTGACAGGAGCTGCAATGGAGGTTAATCTCTCACTGCAGTCTCTCAGTTTGTAGGCTTAATGGAGCTGTGAGCTTCCAAATTCGTGCATGAAATGTTAGATTTCAAGACAAAGAAGGTTTAATTCTTTGGCCTTCAATTTGAATAGGACAGGGACTGCCTCACCAGCTATTTAGAACAAGGCCATCCCACAGCTGCTGGTCTTAGGGTGCATGTGTGTCACCAGGGACTGAGCCTGAGGTCACACACCACAATTTCCCAGTTGTAGATTCTCTGTTTTTTATCTAGCTCATCCATATGTGCTGGAGTGATCATTCCCTATTCTCCTGAGCTGCTTTGGATAGTTATATATTATTTTGGGTAGGTAATTCCTACTTTCTAGGTGCTTTTGGTGGAGAAGTGAATTCTACCTGTTCATAATCCACCATCTTCCCAGAAAATTCTGAACCTTTTTTTATTAGGTGTGCATGGTTTTATTGTTGAGTTGTAGGGTTTCTTTCTCAAACCCTTGCCAGATACATAGTTACCAAATATTTTCTCTTATTGAGTCAGCTTCATTTTAACACATTTGACAAATTCCTTAAAACACAAAGTATTCCATTTATCTCTGTTTTTGTTTCATTGCTTGTGCTTTTGGAGTAAGGTCTAAGAAACTGCTGGGCACTACTAGATCTTGAAGATACTTTCCTACATTTATTTCCAGGAATGTTATGGTATTCCTTCTTAGATTGAGGTTTTTGGTCAATTTTGAGTCAATTTTTTATAGAGTGTGAGTTGAGTCCAATTTTAGTCTTTTGGGTATGGATATCCAGTTCTCCCAACAACATTTACTGAAGAGATTGTTCTCTCCTGGTTGATAAGACTGGGGGCCTTGCCAATAATCAATTGAACATAGATCTAAGTGCCTATTTCTAAACTCTCAATTCAATTCCATTTCTTAATATGCTTATTGTTTTAGTCTACCAAAGGTATCAGAATGCAACATATCAAAGATGGATTGGCTTTTAAGAAAGGGGGTTATTTAGTTAAAAATGTATAGTTCTTCAGAGAAAAGGCAGCAAACTTTCAACTGAGGTTCTTTCTTACATGGGAAGGAACAGGGCAATCTCTGCTGGTCTTCCCTCCATGCCTCTGAGTTCCAACAGGTTTCCCCAGGGTGATTCCTTTCTGCATCACCAAAAACCTGGGCTGATCTATGAGTGTTGAGGTGAGGCAAGCTGAGCTACTTGGGCTGTTCTATGAACTCTCTCATTTAAGCATCCAGCCAATTAAATCAAACATCATTCATTGCAGCAGGCAAGCCTCTTAGCCAACTGCAGATTTAATCAGCAAAAGATGAGCTTCAGGTGCCATTGGCTCATGTCCACAGCAATAAACTATGCACCTCCACCTGACCAAGTTGACACCTGAACCTAACTACCACACTTGTCTTTATTCCAGTACCATGCTCTTTTGAACATGGTGGCTTTATAATATGCCTCAAAGCCTGGCATATTATAGACATAGATATAATATAAATATATAGATATATAATGTGAGTCCATCCACTTCTTTCTTCTTTTGCAAGATGTTTTTGTTTTTGCTTATTTGAAACCCCTTAATTCCAAATAAATTTGATAATTGGCTTTTCCACTTCCACAAAGTGGCCTGTTGGAATTTTGACTGTAATGCACTGAATGGGTAGATCAATTTGAGCATAATTGACATCATAATGATGTTTAGTCTTCTAAACCATGAACTGGGGAACAGGTGACAGAAACTGCAATGGAGGTTAATCTCTCACTGCAGTCTCTCAGTTTGTAGGATTAATGGAGCTGTGAGCTTCCAAATTCTTACATGAAATGTTAGATTTCAGGACAAAGAAGGTTTAATTCTTTGGCCTTCAATTTGACTGATTCCATTCCATTTATTTATGTCTTTGATTTCTTTTAGAATTATTTTGTAATTTTAGGTGTATAGGTCTTTCCATCCTTGGTTAAGTTTATTCCTAGATATTTGTTTTATTGCTACTGCAAGTTTAATTTTTTTCTTGGTTATATGTGATAGTTCACTAATACTTTGTAGAAGCACCACTGATTTTGCACATTGATTCTGTATCCAGCCAATTTATTGAGCTTGTTTATTAGCTCTCTAAGTTTGGTGTGGTTTGCAGGAGGACTTATCATATATAGGATCATATTATCTCCACAAAATGAAAGGGTAATTTCTTCCTTTCCAATTTGGATGTGTTTTATTTCATTTTCTCGCTTAATAGCTCTAGCTAGAACTTTTAACACAATGTTGAATAACATTGGTAACAGTGTGTCCTTGTGTTTTCCATGAAAGTTTTCAGGCTCTTCCTGTTGAGAATGATGTTAGTTACATTAACTAGGATTCAGTACAGAAATAGAACAAGCAGGAGATATCCAAAAATATAAAATTTATAAAAGTGTTTCGAATAACCATGGTGTCATGATCAGGTTCATGTGTCAACTTGGCCAACTGGTGGTACCTGTTTTTCTGGCTGAGCAAATGCTGGCTTGTCTGTTGTGATGAGGACATTTCATAGAATTAAATCATGATCATGTCAGCTTCGTCTAAGCTGATTCCATTTGTAATCAGCCAAAGGGTAGTGTCTTCTGCAATAAGTGATGCTTAATCAAATCACGAGAAGCCCTTTAAGGAGGATTCAGAAGAGACAGACTCTCTTCCTGCTTCAGTTGGTGAGCCTCTCCTGTGGAGTTCATCCAGACCCTCCATTGGAATCGTCAGCTTCACAGTCTGCCCTGTGGATTTTGGACTCTGCATTCCTGCAGTCATGTGAGACACTTATAAATTTTATATTTGCAAGTGTTCCACGTTGATTATGTTTCTCTAGAGAACCCTAACTAATACATCTTGGTACCAGGAGTGGTTCTTAAGAAACAGAATCTTAAAAATGGGTTTTTATGAATGGTTTTCTACTCTGACTGGACTCAAAGGCAGTAAGAACTCTGATTCCCATAATCAGAATGACTCCCAATTCATGGAGTGAGTTGGCAAAAGAGATACTCAAAATATCACCATTCAATTCTCCTAATGCTTCACTTGTACGAAGCCAGGCTGTGGGTGATAATGTTTTTGACACCTTTACAGAGATTTGTGGAAATAAGAGCTATAGAGATGTTGGCTTGTTGTTGTTAGATACACTGGCTGCATTAAGGGGTGAAAGGGATGGGCTTAAGGCTTCAAACAAGAAGCTTAAGCACCATCTGACAGATGTGAACGTTTTTATGAGTATCCTGAAGGAAAATCTTAATTCCTGTAACCATATACTTGAGATCTCTGAAAATCAGACTCAGAATCTCATTGTTTGAGTAGCAACTTTACAACATAAACTGAAATCTCAATGTTGCATGCTGTCTGCCATTAAAGTGAAGGCATTGATTGGAAAGGAATGGGACCCAGAAAAATGGGATGGTAAAATATGGATCAATAATGACATTGGGGGTGAGGTTGAAACGCTAGATCACACTGAGTCTTCTCTAGATAACCCTGTAATAGTTTGCCCTGAGGACATAACTGCCTGACCTCCAGCCTGCCTTGAGGAGTTGGCCACCCAACCTCCACATGAAGGGATTAGCCCTAGAGTGATTAATCCTGTCTCACCAGATGAAACTGCAAATGAAAGCCCTGAAGCAAATGGCTTGGAAGATATTTCTAATTCTTTTCATGACCCATCTCCACCACCCCTCATTTCTTCCAGACCTATAACTAGACTAAAGTCCCAACAGGCCCCTAAAGTTGAGATACAAAGTATCACACATGAGGAGATATGTTATACTCCAAAATATCTGTGTGAGTTTTCCAATTTATATAGACAGAAATCAGGGGAATATGTGTGGCAATGAATTTTAAGGGTGTGGGATAATGGTGGGAGTAATATAAGGATGCGTTAGGCTGAATTTATTGATATGGGCTCACTAAGCAGAGATTCTGCATTCAACGTTATAGTTTGAGAGGTTAGAAAAGGTATTGACAGTTTGTTAGGATGGTTGGTTGAAACATGGATCAAAAAGTGGCTGATATTACCTGAGGTTGAAATGCCAGAACTGCCCTGGTATAATGTAGATGAGGGGATCCGAGGCTTAGAGAGATTGGAATGTTAGAGTGGATTTATCATGCAAAGCCTGCTCTTACACCCCAGGAAGGTCCAGAGGATGCACCTTTCACCAGAACAGCGAGAAATAAATTTGTGAGACTAGCACCATCATACCTGAAGAGCTCTGTGGTTGCACTTCTCTGTAGGTCAGATATTACTGTAGGAACTGCTGTCACTGAGCTGGAATCCTTAAATACAATGGGGATGATGGGATCCCGAGTTGGCAGAAGCCAGGTGGCAGCATTTAATCACCAAAGACAAGATAGACGTGGGTATTATAATAGACAGCAAGCTCAAAGCAGGCATCAAAATTATATGACTCACAGAGATATGTGGCATTGGCTGGTAAATCATGGGGTACCTGGAGATACAATAGAAGGGCAGTCTACTAAATTCTTGTTCAAGCTGTATAAACAAAAGAGTTCTTGGTCAAGTGAACAGAAGTCTAACGGGAATTACAAAAACACAAAGTCACAACCCCTTAATCAGTTTCCAGACTTGAAACAGTTTGCAGACCCAGAGCCCATTGAATGAAGGGGAGGCCAGGTCCCTTTGGGGGGGAACCCTGTTACACTGCCACAAATTTATACTGTCAATCTTCCTCCAAGCCTTCCCCAAGGAGACTGATGGTCTTTTACTAGGGTAACGGTACATTGGGGAAAAGGAAATGATCAGATATTTCGGGGATTATTAGATACTGGTTCAGAAGTGGCATTAATTCAGGGGATCCAAAATATCACTCTGGTCCACCAATCAGAGTGGGGGCTTATGGAGGCCAGGTGATCAATGGAGTTTTAGCTCAGGTCCATCTCACAGTGGGTCCAGTGGGTCCCCAGACATATTCTGTAGTTATTTCCCCAGTTCCAGGATGCGTAATTGGTATAGACACACTGAGCAACTGGCAGAAGACCCATATTGGCTCTCTACCTCATGCACTAGGGTTATTTTATGGGGGGAAAGGCCAAGTAGAAGCCACTAGAACTACCCCTACTGAGCAAAATAGTAAATCAGAAGCAATACTGGATTCCTGGAGGGGTTGCAGAGATTACTGCCACTCTTAACGACTTGAAGGATGCAGGGGTGGTGATTCCCACCACATCCCCATTCTACTCTCCTATTTGGCCTGTGCATAAAACAGATGGGTCTTGGAGGATGACAGTGGATTATTGGAAGCTCAACCAGGTAGTAACTCCAATTGCAGCTGCTGTTCCAGATGTGGTATCATTGCTTGAGCAAATCAATACATCCGCTGGTACCTAGTATGCAGCTATTGATCTGGCAAATGCTTTTTTCTCAATAGCTATTAGTAAGGACAACCAGAAGCAGTTTGCATTCATCAGGCAAGGTCAGAAATATAGTTTCACTGTCCTACCTCAAGGGTATATCAACCATCCGGCCCTATGTCATAATCTTGTCTGCAGGGAACTTGATGCTTCTCCCTTCCACAAGACATTACACTGGTCCATTATATTGATAATATCATGTTGATTGGACTTAGTGAGCAAGAAGTATCAACTATTCTAGACTTATTGGTAAGGCATTTGTGTGTCAAAGGATGGGAGATAAATCCAACAAAAATACAGAGACCTTCCACCTCAGTGAAATTTCTAGGTGCCCAGTTGTGTGGGGCATGTTGAGATATCCTTTCTAAGGTGAAGGATAAGTTGCTGCATCTGGCCCCTCCTAAGACCAAAAAAGAAGCATAATGCCTTGTTGGTCTCTTTAGATTTTGGTAACAACATATTCCTCATTTGGGTGTGTTACACTGACCCATCAATCGAGTAACCAGAAAAGCTGCTAATTTTGAGTGGGACCTGAACAAGGGGAGACTCTGTGACAGGTCCAGGCTGCTGTACAAGCTGCTCTGCTACTTGGGCCATGTAATCCAGCAGATCTAATGGTGCTGGAAGTGTCAGTGGCAAATAGAGATGCTGTCTCCTATAGATGCTGTCTATAGGAGAATCACAATGCAAACCCTTAGGATTTCAGAGCAAAGTCTTAACCATCTGTTGTAGATAACTACTCTCCTTTTGAGAAACAGCTTTTGGCCTGCTACTGGGCCTTAGTAGAGACTGAACACTTAACCATGGGCCATCAACTTACCATGAGACCTGAGTTGCCTATCATGAGCTGGGTGTCGTCTGACCTACAAAGACATAACGTTGAGCATGCACAGCAGCACTCTATTGTAAAATGGAAATGGTATATATGAGATAGGGCCAGAACAGGTCCTGAAGGCACAAGTAAGTCACATGAAGAAGTGGCCCAAGTGCCTATGGTCTCCACTCCTGCCACATTACCTTCTCTTTCCCAGACCAGAGCTATGGCCTCCTGGGAAGTTCCTTACAGTGAATTGACTGAGGAAGAGAAAACTCGGGCCTGGTTTACAGATGGTTCAGTACGATATGCAGGTACCACCCGAAAGAGGACAGCTACAGCACTACAACCCCTTTCTGGTGTCTTTGAAGGACAGCGGTGAGGAGAAATCCTCCCAGTGGGCAGAAGTTTGAGCGGTGCACCTGGTTGTTCATTTTGCTTGGAAGGAAAACTGGCAAGAGATGAGATTGTATACTAACTCATGGGCTGTTGCTAAGGGTTTGGCTGTATGGTCAGGGACTTGGAAAGACCATAATTGGAAAATTGGTGACAAAGAGGCCTGGGGAAGAAGTATGTGGATAGACCTTTCTGAGTGGGCTAAAAACATGAAAATATTTGTGTCCTATGTGAATGCACACCAGAGGGTGACTTCAGCAGAGGAAGGCTTTAATAATCAAGTGGTTAAGATGACCCGTTCTGTGGATACCAGTCAGCCTCTTTCCCCAGCAACTCCTGTCATTGCCCATGGGCTTATGAACAAAGTGGTCATGGTGGTAGGGATGGAGGTTATGCATGGGCTCAGCAACATGGACTTCCACTCACCAAGGCTGACTTGGCTACATTCACTGCTGAGTGCCCCATCTGCCAGCAGCAGAGACCCACACTCAGCCCCCAATATGGTCCCATTCCCTGAGGGGACCAGCCAGCTACATGGTGGCAGGTTGATTACATTGAACCACTCCTTTCATGGAAAGGGTAGCAATTTTTTATAACTAGATTAGACACCTACTCTGGATATGGGTTTGCTTTCCCTGTACGCAATGCATCTGCCAAAACTACCATCTGTGGGCTTACAGAATGCCTTATCCATCATCATGGTATTCCATATAGCATTGCTTCTAATCAAGGAACACACTTCACAGCAAATGAAAGTGGGAATGGGCACATGCTCATGGAATTCTCTGGTCTTACCATGTTCCCCATCTTCCAGAAGCAGTTGGATTGATAGAACGGTGGAATGGCCTTTTGAAAATTCAGTTACAGTGCCAACTAGATGGCAATACCTTGAAAGGCTGAGGTAATGTTTTCCAGGAAGCTTTATATGCTCTGAATCAGCCTCCACTGTATGGTGCTGTGTCCCCCATAGCCAGGATCCAGGAATCAAGGGGTGGAAATAGGAATGGTACCACTCACTATTATCCCTACTGATCCACTAGAAAGTTTTTGCTTCCTGTCCCTGCGACCCTGAGCTCTGCTGGTCTACAGGTTTTAGTTCCTGTGCTGGTTTGAAAGGAAGTATGCCCCCTAGAAAAACCATGTTTTAGTCAAAATCCCATTTCATAAAGGTAGAATAATCCCTATTCAATACTGTAAATTTGAAACTGTACTCAGATCATCTCCCTGGATAATGTGATTTAGTCAAGAGTGGTTTTTAAGCTGGATTAAGTGATGACATGTCTCCACCCATTTAGGTGGGTCTTGATTGGTTTATTGGAGTTCTATAAAAGAGGAAACATTTTGGAGAATAGGAGATTCAGAGTGAGCAGAGAACGCTGTAGCATCACAAAGCAGAGAGTCCATGAGCCAGCGACTTTTGGAGATGAAGAAAGAAATTGCTTCCCATGAAGCTTCATGAAACAGGAAACCAGGAGAAGCTAGCAGATGATGCTGTGTTCACCATGTGCCTTTCCAGATGAGGGAGAAACTCTGACTGTGTTCACCATGTGCCCCTCCACTTGAGAAAGAAATCCTGAACTTCATTGAGCTTCTTGAACCAAGATATCTTTCCCTGGATTCCTTAGATTGGACATTTCTATAAACTTGTTTTAATTGGGACATTTTCTTGTCCTTAGAACTGTAAACTAGCAAATTATTAAATCCCCTTTTTAAAAGTCATTCCATTTCTGGTATATTGTATTCTGGCAGCTAGCAAACTAGAACAGTTCCAAAACAGGGAGTGCTTCCACCAAGAGAAACAACAATGATTCCATTGAACTGGAGTCTCAGACTGCCACCTGGTCATTTTGGGTTACTTATGCCACTGGACCAACAAGCCAAGAAGGGGATTACATTATTGTGTGGGTGATTGATGCTGACTATCAGGGGGAAGTAGGACTGCAACTACATAATGGAGGTAAAGAAGAGTTTTCTTGAAATATAGGAGATCCCCTAGGGTGTCTTTTAGTACTACCATGCCCTGTGATTAAAATCAATGGAAAACTGCAACAACGCAATCCAGGAAGAACTATCAATGGCTCTGAAACTTCCAGAATGAAGGTTTGGGTTACCCCACCAGGCAAAGAACCATGACCAGCTGCAGTGCTTGCTGAGGGTAAAGGGAACATGGAATAGTAGTAGAAGAAGGTAATTATAAATATGAACTTGGACCATGTGATCAGTTACAGAAACGAGGACTGTAATGCTGTTTTGTTCATGTTATGATATTTAAGTTGTAAGATATCAAGTTTAAGAATGAATATTATCCAAGGATTTACACCCTATTCTGGAGAAATTTAATATGTTTCCAGTTATATGCAGGACAGTTGAGTATTGTTAGGTGAAAGAAAAAATGTGTTTCATTGTTTTTTATTTAGAAATTAGGTATGGTTTAAGGTGGTATGTTTAAGGGCCAAGTTGACAAGGGGTGGGCTGTCATGGTCAGGTTCATGTGTCAACTTGGTCAAGTGGTTGTACCTGTTTTTCTGGTTGGGCAAGTGCTGGGTTGTCTGTTGTGATGAGGACATTTCATAGAATTAAATCATGATCATGTCAGCTTCATCCAAGCTGATTCCATTTGTAATCCACCAAAGGGAAATGTCTTCTGCAATGAGTGATGCCTAATCTAATCACTGAAAGTCTTTTAAGGAGGATTCAGAAGAGGCAGGCTCTCTTCCTGATTCAGTTGGTGAGCCTCACCTGTGGAGTTGGTCAAGACCCTCCATTGGAATCATCAGCTTCACAGCCTGCCCTGTGGATTTTGGAATCTGAGTTCCTGTGGTCACATGAGACACTTTTATAAATTTTATATTTGCAAGTGTTCTCTGTTGATTCTGTTTCTCTAGAGAACCCTAACTAATACACATGGGAATGTAGAGTCCAAGGTCTATAGGGCAGGCTGCAAGGTGGCAGCTCTGATGAAGAAATCTCAGGAGAGGCTGGCTGGCTGAAGCAGGAGGAGTGATTGTCTGTTCTGAATCCTCCTAAAAAAATTTCCAGTGATTAGATTAAGCATCACTCATTGCAGAAGACACTTCTCTTAGGTGATTACAAATTAAATCAGCTGTGGGTGCAGCCAATGTAATCATGATTTAAGTCCATGAAATGTCCTCACAGCTACAGACAGGTCAGTTCTTGCCTGACAAGGGCATCACTGCCTGACCAGGTTGACACATGAATCTGACCATGACAGTGCATCCTTTGACAAATTGGCAGCTATACACATCATTTAAACCAAGCTTGATCTTTAAATAGAAAACAATAACAATCACAATCTTTTCCTTACCAAAAAAATACTCAACTATCCCACATACAACTGGAAACATATTAAATATCTCCAGAATAGGGCACGAGACCTTGGTTATTATTCATTCTTAAACTTGATACCTTACAACTTAAGTACTATAACATGAACAAAACATTACAGTCCTCATTTCTATAACTGATCACGTGGTCATAGTTCTTTTCACTGCTTTCTTCCACTACCCATTCCGTGTTCCTTTTACTGTCAGCAAGCACTTCAGCTGACATGGATCTTTACCAAGTGGGGTGATGCAAATCTTCATTCCTGAAGTTTGAGAGCCATTGGTAGTCCTGACTGGATTGGGTTGCTTCAGTTTTCCATTGATTTTAATTACAGGGCATGGGAACACTAACAGATGCCCTAGGGGACCTCCTACATTCCAGGAAAACTCTTATTTACCTCAATTGTGTAGTTACAGTCCTATTTCCCCCTGACAGCCAAGGTCAATCATCCCAGCCAGTAAAGTGTTCCCCTTCTTGGCCTTTAGTACAGGGGCATGAGTAACCCAATATGGAATCTTAGATCCCAGTTCAATGGGATCATTATTGTTTCTCCTGTTGGAAGCACTCCCGCCCGTGGAACCAAAACCTGTAGACCAGCAGAGCACAAGGTCACAGGGAAAGGAAACAAAAAACTTTTCTAGTGGATCACTAGAGTTAACAGTGAGTGGTGCCACTCCCATTTCTGTCCCTTGGTCCCAAGGCAATGGGATAAATAGCACCATACAGTGGATGCTGATTCAGAGCATACACTGCCTCCTGGAGAATATTACCCCAGCCCTGCAAGGTACTGCCACCTAGTGGGCATGATAATTGAGTTTTCAAAAGGCCATTCCATTGTTCTATCAATCTAGCTTTCTCTGGATGACAGGGAACATGGTAAGACCAGATAGTTCCATGAGCATGTACCCATTCCCTCACTTCATTTGTTTTGAAGTGGGTTCCTTGATCAGAAGCAATACTGTGTGAAATACCATGGCAATGGATAAGGCATTCTATAAGTCCATGGATAGTAGTTTTGGCAGAAGCATTGTGTTCAGGGAAAGCAAGCCTATATCCAGAATGTGTCTATTCCAGTTAGAACAAATTGCTGCCCCTCCCATTATAGGAGTGGTCCAATGTAATGAACCTTGAACCTACCACCAGATAGCAGGCTGATCATCTTGGGGAATGGTGCCATATCAGGGGCTGAGTGTGGGACTCTGCAGCTGGCAGATTGGACACTCAGTAGTGGCTAAAGCCAGGTCAACCTTGGTGAGTGGAAGTCCATGTTGCTGAACCATGCATAGCCTCCACTTCTACCATCATGACCCCTTTGTTCATGAGCCCCTTTGGCAATGACAGCAGTTGCTGGAAAAAGAGATTGATTGATATCCACAGAATGGGTCAACTTATGTACTTTGTTATTAAAACCTTCCTCTGCTGAAGTCACCCTCTGGTGTGCTTTCACATGGGATACAAAAATCTTCATATTTTTAGCCCACTCAGAAAGGTTTCTCCATGTAACTCCTCCCCAGACCTCTGTGTCACCAATTTTCCAATCATGCTCTTTCCACGTCTCTGACAATCCACCCAAACCATTAGCAGCAGCCCATGAGTCAGTACACAAATGCACCCCTTATCAGATCTCCTTCCATGAAAAATAAACAACCAGGTGTACCACTGAAATTCCTGCCCACTGTCCTTCAGGGACATCCTGGAAAAGGGATTATAGTGGTGCAGCTGCCCATTTTTTTTTTTTTTTTTTTTTTTTTTTTTTTGTTTTAAAGGAAAGACAGAGAGAAGGAAGGAAGGAAGGAAGAAAGGGAAACATTTTTAAACATTTTCTTGTTTTTATTGTATTCTGTTTCTCCGTTTTTGTTACATGGGCTGGGGCCGGGAATCGAACCGAGGTCCTCCGGCATAGCAGGCAAGCACTTTGCCCGCTGAGCCACCGCGGCCCGCCCCAGCTGCCCATTTTTGAGTGGTATCTGCGTATCATGCAGAACCATTTGTAAGCCAGGCCTGCGTTTTCTCTTCTTCAGTCAATTCCTTGTAAGGAACTCCCCAAGAGGCTAACACTCTGTTCTGAGAAAGAGAGGGTTGTATGGCAGGAGTGCAGACCATGGGCATTTGGTCCGCTTCCTCATGTAACTTATTGTGTCTTCAGGACCACCTCTGGCCCTTTTTCATATATACCAGTTCCATTTTATACTGGAGTGCTGCTGTGCATGTCCCACCTTATGGCTTGGTTGGGCAGACAACACCCAGCTCATGATAGCTACTCAGGGCTCATGGTAACTTGGTGGCCCATGGTTAAGTGTTCAGTCTCTACTAAGGCCCAGAAGTAGGCCAAAACCTGTTTCTCAAAACAAAAGTAGTTATTTATAGCTGATGGTAAGGCTTTGTTCCAAAATCCTAAGGGCCTGCATTTTGATTCTCCTGTAGGTGCCTACCAAAGTCTCCAGACAGCATCTGTATTTGCCACTGATACTTCCAGCACCATTGGATCTGCTGGATCATATTGTCCAAATGGCAGAGCAGCTTGTGCAGCAGCCTGGACCTATCACAGGGCTTCCTCTTGTTCAGGTCCCCACTCAAAATAGTCTGCTTTTCTGGTCATTTGAAAGATGTGTTGGAGAAGTACACTAAAATGAGAAACATGTTGCCACCAAAATCCAAAGAGACAAACTAGGCACTGTGCCTCTGTTTTTGGTCATAGGAGTGGCCAGATACAGCAGCTCATCCTTCATCTCAGAAGGCATATCTTGCTTGGTATGTCCACACCACTGCTCATGTAGAAATTTCACTGAGGTGAAATGCCCCTGTATTTTTGTTGGATTTATCTCCCATCCTCTGACCTGGAAATGCCTTACTAATAAGTCTAGAGTAGTTGCTACTACTTCCTTACTAGGTCCGATCAACATGATATCATCAATATAATGACCAATGTGTTGTCTTGTGGAAGGGAGAAATGATCAAGTTCTCTGCAGACAATATGATATACAACTGAAGAGTTGATACACCCCTGAAGTAAGACAATGAAAGTACATTTTGACATTGCCAGTGAAAGAAAATTGTTTCTGCTGGTCCCTACTAACAACTATTGTGAATAAAGCATTTGTCAAATCAATACTGCATACCAGGTAAGTATCTGTCAGATCAATAACTGCATACCAGGTACCAGGGGATGTGTGGTTTTGCTCAAGCAATGATAGCACATCTGAGATAGCAACTGCAATTGGATTCACCACCTGGTTGAGTTTATGATAATCCACTCTCATCCTCCCAACCCATCTCTTTTCTGCACAGGCCAAATAGGAGAGTTGAATTGGGATGTTGTGGAAATCACGACCCCGGCATCCTTCAAGTCCTTAAGAATGGCAGTAATCTTTGCAATTCCTCCAGTAATGTGGTATTGCTTCTGATTTAATATTTTGCTTTGTAGGGGCAGTTGTAGTGGCTTTTACTCAGCCTTTCCTACTATAATAACTCACTCCATGAGTCAGAGAGCAAATGTGGTGATTCTGCCAATTGTGCAGTATGTTTATTTCAATTATGAAATCTGGAACTGGTGAAATAACTATGGAATGGGTCTGTGTACACACTGGATCCACTGAGATGGACCTGAGCTAATACTCTATGAACTATTTGACCTCCATTACCCCCATTCTGACTGGTGAACTAGAATGACATTTTGGGTCCCCTGGAATTAATGTCACTTCTAAACCAGTGTCTAAAAATCCCTGTAATATCTGATCATTTCCTTTTCCCCAATGCACAGTCACCCTGGTTAAAAGCTGTAGGTCTCCTTGGGGAAGGGTGGAGGAATATTAGCAGTATAAATTTGTAGCAGTGTAACAAGTTCCTTCCCCAAAGAATCTGGCCTTCCCCTCATTCATGTGGTTCTGGGTCTGTAAATTGTCTCAAGTCTGGAAATTGATTAATGGGCCATGACTCTCTGTTTTTTTAATTCAAGTTAGACCTCTGTTCACTTGGACTAGAAGTCTTTTGCTTGTACAGCTCAAACAAGAATGTAGTAGGCTACCTATCTATTGTACTTCTAGGTATCCCATGATCTACTAGGCATTGCCACTAATCTGTGAGTCAGATTATCTTTGACTTCTTCTTTGAGTCTGCTGTCCATTATGATAGCCACACCTACCTTGTTTTAGGCGATTAAGTGCTGCCGCCTGGTTACTGCAAACTCTGGGTCTGATCATCTCCATTACATTTAAGGATTCCAGCTCAGTGACAGCAGTTCCCATAGTAACATCTGATTTACAGAGAAGGGTGACTAGAGAGCTCTTCAGGGATGATGAAGCTAGTCTCACAAATTCATTTCTCAAAGTTCTGGCGAAAGGTGTGTCCTCCAGACATTCCTGGGGTATATGAGCAGGCTTTCCATGATAAATCCACTCTCACATTCCAGTCTCTCTAAGCCTTTGGGTCCCTTTATCTACATTATACCAGGAAAGTTCTAACATTTCAACTTCAGGTAATGTTGGCCACCTTTTGATTCATGTTCCAGCCAACCATCTATACAAAATGTTAATGCCTTTTGTAACCCTTTGAGCTGTAACATTAAATACAGAAGCTCTGCTTAGTGGGCCCATGTCAATAAATTCAGCCTGATACAATTTTATGTTCCTTCCACCATTATCCCACAACCTGGAAATCCATTCCCAAACATATTTCCTTGATTTCTGTCTATATAAATTGGAAAACTCTTTCAGCTCTTTTGGGCATAGTGTACCTCTTGATTTCTATCTAGATAAATTGGAAAAAACATTCAGCTCTTTTGGAGAATAGTGTACGTCTTCATAGTGTGCCTCATAGTGACACTTTGCACCTCACCTTTTGGGGACTTTTGTGACTTCAGTCTAGTTATAGGTCTGGAAGCAAAGAGGGGTGGTAGGGTTGGCTCCTGAAAATAATTAATAGTAACTTCCAGGCCAATTACTTCAGGGCATTCTTTTACAGTTTCATGTGGGGAACTGGATTAATCACTTCACGCAGAGGAACAAAGGCTGTTTCCCTATAGGGAATAATTACATGCTTCACACACTGAAGTGTTCATCTCTTCAGGTGAAGGTTGAGTGGCAGAATCCTCAATATTGACTGGCAGTCTAGAATTCATTTCCTCTGGGCAGACTGGAAGTGTGATGGCTGTGTTCTCAGAGCAGCTATTACAGGGTTATCTAGAAAAGATTAAGCACAATCTGGGGTTTCTTTGTCTTCACAGCTATCATTATCAATTCTTATGTCACCATCCCATTTTTCAGAGTCCATTTCTTTCCAATCAATGCCCCCACTCTAATGGCAGACACCTTTCAATATTGAGATTTCAGTTGATATTGCAAAGCTGTTACTCTAACAATGAGACTCTGAGTCTGATTTTCTGAGATCCCAAGTCCGTGGCTATAGGAAATATGATTTTCCTTCAGGGCACTCATAGACACTTGCATATCTGTTTCTCTAGAGAAACAAAATCAGCAGAAGATATCAATAAATATAAAATTCATAAAATGTCTCATGTAACCATGGGGATGTAGATTCCAAGGTCTATAGGACCAGCTGGAAACTGGCAGCTCCAATGAAGGTCCTCAATGAAGTCTCAGGAGACACTGGCTGGCTGAAACAGGATAGTGGCTGTCTTTTCTGAATCCTCCTTAAAAGCCTTCCAGTGATTAGATTAAGCCTCACTCATTGCAGAAGACACACCTCTTAGCTGATTACAAATGCAATCAGCTGTGGATGCAGCCAACATGATGATGATTTAAGTCCATGAAATGTCCTCATAGCTACAGACAGGCCAGCACTTGCCCAAAGAGACAACTGGGTACCCCCACCTGGCCAAATTGACACCTGAACTTGACCATGACATTAGCTTTTGTTTTTTCTTATGTGTGCTTTATCATACTGAGGAAATTTCCTTCAATTATTACCTTTTGATGTGTATTTTATGAAGAAGGGTGCTGAGTTTTGTCAAATGCCTCTTCAACATATGATATCATGTAGTTTTTCCCTTTTGACTTACTGATTTAGCGTATTACATTATTTTATTGTGTTGAATCACGCATGCATATATTGGACAGAACCTCCTTGGTCATGGTATATAATTCTTTTAGCGTGTTGTTTGATCTGACTTTCAAATATTTTAAGTATTTTATATCTGTATTCATTAGAGAGACTGATCTGTAGTTTTCTTTTCTGATAGTGTGTCTTTAGAAGGCATTGTTATTAGTGAGATATTGGCTTCATATAATGCGTTAGGTAGCATTTCGTCTTCTTCATTGTTTAGAAGAGTTCAAGCAGGATTGGGACACATTCTTCAGATCTTGATAAAATTCACCAATGAAACCATCTGGTCCTGGGATTTCTGTGTTGAAAAATTTTTATGATTGATTCAATCGTTTTACTTGTGATTTGCTTGTGGCAGTCTTCAAAATCTTGAATCAGTGTAGTTTGTTTGTATGTTTCTAGGAAAATTGCCCTTTTCATCTATATTGTCTAGTTTGTTGGCATATGGTTGCCTGTGATAATGACTCCTCTTTCTTATTTTATTTGCATCTTCTCTCTTTTTATGTTTCCAGTCAATCTAAGGATGCATTGATTTTATTTATCTTCTCAAAGAAACTACTTTTGGTTTTATTTATTCTCTGTATTGTTTTCTTGTTCTCCATTTCATTTATTTGTGTTCTAATATTTGTTATTCATTTCCTTCTGCTAGTTTTGAGAACAGTTTATCTTACTCTAGTTTCTCCAGTTGTTCAGTTAGGTCTTTGGTTTCAGCTCTTTGTACTTTTTAATGTAGGCATTTAAGACTATAAATTTTCTTCTCTGGCCTGCCTTTGCAGCATCTCATAACCTTTGATATGTTGCATTTCTCTTCCTTTGTCTTGATACATTTTCACTGAATATTTCACCTTCATTGTCTTATTTGACTCAGTGATTGTTTAAGAGTGTGTTGTCTAAATTTCATGTATTTGTGATATTTCCAGTCCCTTGGTTATTATTGATCCCCAGCTTCACTCCTTTATTATCAGGGAAAGTGTATTTGCAAAATTAGTATCACTTTCATATTTATTAAAACCTGTTCTATTCCCCATCATGTGGTTTATCCTGGAATTTTTTTTCTTTTTTTTTTTCTTTTTTTTACATGGGCAGGCACCAGGAATCAAACCCGGGTCCTCGGGCTTAGCAGGCAAGCATTCTTACCTGCTGAGCCACCATGGCCCACCCTATCCTGGAAATTTTTTGATGAATACTGGAGAAGAATGGATATCCTCCTGTTTTGGGGTGAGATGTTCTATATGCATCTGTTTGGTCTGGGCTACTTATCATATTATTTAGATTATCTGTTCTCTTATTAATTCTTTCTTTAGACATTCTGTCTATTGATAAGAGCAGTGTGTTGAAATCTCACATTATTATTATAGAGACAACTATTCATTCCTTCTAGTTTGCCATTGTTTGCTTATGTACTTTGGGGTACCTTGATTAGATGAGTAAATATTTATTCATTTATTTAACATTGTGAAAAATAACATATATACAAAACAGTTAAAATTTATTTCCATGAATAATGACAGACATTTGATTTCTTTATGTTGTCTTATTTTGATGCCTTGGACCTCTGCTGGCAATTGTTTATAAGAAGCAATAACAAAGAAGCAACCATATTTTATTGCTAATTATTTTTCTTTACTTTAAAAAATAACTATATTCAGTTATAATGACGTACAATCAATTGCATATACTTAACGTTTAACATATGCATACATCTGTGGAGCCAACACCACTAGTACTATATTTTTCAGCTGAAAATTAATTTGTTAGTATACTATTTAGGATTCAATAGAAATAAAAAATAAACAAAAATTTCATTTTTAGAATTGTGATCAGCTCATGTTTTCCTTTTTCATTTTCATAGGTTTTGGTATTAATAAGACTGGTAAAATAGATTAAGACTACAATTCAGACATAAAATATGGCACCCTCTAATGATTTAATCTAATATTGGCTCTAAAGTCCAAAATCTAGTTTCAAATTTTCCTCCAGGTATTGATTGTTGCAAAATCAGAAAACAGATTAAAATGTCTAAGCCTCATTTTATTCATCTGTAAATTGGTGATAATAGAGGACCTGAACAAATGGGGGTCAGGTGAAAATGAAGTGATGATAATATTTATAAGGTTCTAGGAAGATAGTGAGAGCTAATTAAAATTTATATTAACATTATTGCTGTTATTATTTATCCATTTCTATTACATACTGTGCTGGTTTGAAACTATCTTGTACCCCAGCAAAGCCATGTTTTTAAATTCCCATATAATATTACTGTGTGAGATCTTCTTTATTGTTCCCATAGATATGTGACCTACCTACCCATCTCCATGATGATGTGTTTCCACCATTCAAGTTGGGTTGCTAATTGGAGTCCTTTAAGAGGGAACCATTTTGGAAAATCTTGAGAGTGCCCAGACTTTGGACTTTGGAGATGCAGAAGGGAAATGGGCCTCAGGAAGTCCACTGAAAAGACAATTGAGAGACCCAAGCAGATGCCAGCCACATGCCTTCCCAGCTGACAGTTGTTTCAGACCCATCAAACTTTTTAAACCAAGGTATTTTTCTCTGGATGCTTGAACATTTTTATAGCCTTAGAGCTATAAACTTACAACTTAATAAATGCCCTTTTTAAAACTTCGTTTTTGGTATATTGCATTCTGGCAGCTTTAACAAAGGTATATATTTTACCTTAATTTTAATCCTCAAAGAAAATTGTGGGAATGGAGCTAAGAAAATTGTGTCTTATGTTTGGCCTCTTGCCCAGTCATACTAATTTTTATAACATCAAATTTACTCCCTCCTGCTTCCATAATGATTTCAAATTCTGCTGCCATGTTTTTCATCTCTGCAAAGCCATTTATTTTCTTTTGTTTTACTTTTTGATCTATAACAGAGTGCCAGTAATTTTCTGACCATTATGGAGAACATAAGAAAACATTGTCATAACTATCCTTTCCTGATATAGATTTATTTCATTAGGCAATGATTTCCAGGGGCACTGGGATCCTTCATTTTAACTAAAGAAGAAATCATCTGACCTCATGAAAAGATTTCTGTTTATTAGTGTATTTCCCTGTAAAAGAAGAGAGATGACATTGGGTTGACAAAATATTTCAGGTAGGAATTAATTTTATTTTGCCAGAGATTGATAAGGAGCCTTGCATATATGCTTTATTTTTCTCTATAGAGAAGGAAGGGTATGGTCATGAGTAGATTACTTGTTTGGAGATCAAGCATCTCATGGGGAAAGAATTTAGAGTAGGAGGTAGGAATTTATCTTTGTACTGCTTAAATTTTTTCTAACTACTTACACAAACTTGCCCTCTAAGAGGTGGATCCTTTAAAATTTTCTGAGTTGTCTACTCAATGGGGAAATTCGTGTCAGAAACAAAACCCTGGATTCCATAACTTTCTGGTGGAGTACTCATGTTGATGCACCACAGAAGTAAGACAAAAAGAGCAGTGTTCTTTCTCATGTGTGCCAAAGCCATCTACAACATTTGAATCAGTCCAACATCCTCATTGCCTTAGGGGGTTTCCTATGGCTGACTCCTACTTGGGTCTTGGTTACTTGGGTATGCCAACTACTGCCAGTTTTTTAAATTTCATTTATGTGTTTGGCTAGCACATATGACATCACTTCCCCTTACATGATTGATAGTTATACTTTGTTCTAATGTTGATATGATATTATTTGTATGTTTTATTATGAAGATAATTTAAGGAGATATTATAAGGTTTCCTAGAAGCCTGTGCATGGGTATCCACCCGACATGAAGTCATTATAATTTACTAGCTTTGTGAACTTGGGCAAATTAACCTCTCTCTGCCTTTGTTTTCACTTGTATAAAGTGGAAATAATAATAATATTCATCACTAAGATTGCTGCAGTGATTGTGTGTGATAAGGCAGTGCCTTATTCACTGTTACACGTCAGTAAATGCTGGCTATTATTTTAATTTTTATTACTTTGTAGGACTGAATGTGTCTGAGCTTAAGTCTGCAAATCATGCAATGTATTTAAAAAACAAGCTTAATGACTACCCTATACTTTTATCCTTATTTTTATTTACAAGGAAAGATGTAAAGTCAGCTTAAATAATGTGGGTGTCAGTGAAGCAGTCATTATGGCATCCAGGTACAAAAAACAAAGGAGTACATGTTTGTACTGAATTTAAAAAACAGTAATACACTAAACCCCAGTCAACTTTTTGTTTTGTCTTGTTTTGTTGTTGAACAAAAAAGTCATGAAATCCATGTCTTCATTAGAAGAGCTTTAAATTTATGTTTGCATCAATAAATCAAACTGTTATTCACTAAAATACAGAAGAATCAAATGCAGAAATTTAAGGATACTTGTTAACCTTCAACTTTAGTAGCAGAAAAATGGCTGTGCTGTTAATACTTCTGCCAGCACTATGCTGTTTTAAACAATAGACCCATCAAACTTTTTAAACCAAGGTATTTTTCTCTGGATGCTTGAACATTTTTATAGCCTTAGAACTATCAACTTACAACCTAATAAATGCCCTTTTAAAACTGGACCCAGTGAAACATTTAAGAAACCATGTAAACTTAAAATCAAGATTAATGCAAAGATATAACAAATGTCTTTGTGGAATCTGTGAACCTGATAAAAGGATTTTGAAGAACTACTCATGACATTTCATCTTCTCAACTGTAGTCAGCTTACCTGGTGTGCTGATGTCAGACCCAGGGCATGCTCTTCACCAAATTCTTTTCCCAGAACTATCCAGATTTGGTGATTTCAATTTGGCCCTTAGAGTCCACTTTGACCACCCCAGCAACAGGGCCTGAACCTTTCACTCTATTTCTGAAATTGCGGCTCAGTCTGAGTTGAAGTTTGGTCCACCCACCATGATTCCAGGTGTAACACCCACAGGTTTTTCAGTTCCTCTGGGAAACTACGTTATGATTATTTAAATGTGACTCACGGATCAGCCAAGCTTTGTGTGTAGATTGCATATCCTTCTTTCTGGTTCCAAGTTCTTGACATTATCCTTGAAAGAAATGTCCATAGGGACAATAAAACAGCTGTCATTTTCTTACTCCCACAATTGTTGGAAATCTCTCACCAATTTACAAGTTGCTTAGTATTAGGAGAACACCATTCTTGTAAGTTTTAATTGTTTTGTTAACCTGAAGTTTCTGATTGTTGATGTTTACTCTTGTGGAATGGAAAAATATATGCTACTATATCATATCCTAAATCTTTTCATCTTCCTCCTCATTCATTGTGTTTACAATCCAAAATTCCTGAAGTTTACTCATTTCCTCTAGGTTTGGGTCACAAGTTTGTTGTACATGGAACTATCTTTCCTAAAAAGTTTATCAGCCTTTCTTTTATATAATGCACCCTGTGCCTTTTGTTATGTCATTGCATTTATCTTGATTTTAAGTTTACATGGTTTCTTAAATGTTTCACTGGGTCCAGTTTCAAATTCTCTAATTGCAGAATTGTATAATTCTTCCTTCTTATCTTTGCAAAGAAACTCTAGGGGGCAAAGCCATCTGGGAATCTCCTGAGACTGTAGTGCTTATTGCTGGCAGCTCAACTTAGTTGTCAAGTTGCAGGTCAGTCTGCCATCATATGGGTAACTCAATCACAGCTCTAAAATGCATCTTTAAGGAAAATAAGGATCACTGAGCCCACAAGGTATAAGTACAGGAAATTCATGCACAGCTGCCAGACCCAACTGAAGAATGCAAGCCTGACGCAGGAGAATCCCTTGAAGAGGGTGCTTCTCCTTCATAGGAGCTAGAGCCTGGGTCAGGCCTGAGGCAATGAGGCCAAAGCCAGTGACATCCCCATCATGAGCATGAGCTTTTTGCTTCTGCCCACCCAGTTCTCAGAGGCAAGATTTTCTGCAGGATGTGCCCTTGAGTCAAAGACCAATAGCCCAGTCAGGTAGAGGCTGGGGCTTAAGCTGCTATTTCCTCAAGCCCAAGCTTCCCATTTTTTTAATAAGAAAAATTTTTTAGGTAAATAGAAAAATCATGCAAAACATGCACAGTTCCCTTAAGCCTCTTCCACATGTAGTTTTCCCTATTATTAACAGTGTGCTTTAGTGTGGTACCTTTGCTATAACATGAAAAATATTATTATGATCACGATATGATAGTCAGTAGAGTATATCAGGGTTTATTCCAGTTAACTGTGATGTGCAGTTCTGTGCTTGCTTTAAATTTTTATTTTATAAAATTTTCTTACTGTGATTTTCACTTTAATGTCTCCAAAAGCTAATGAAATTGTGCCCATTCACACGTGCTTGCTGGTCTTTTAATAGATATTTTTGGAGTAATGTCTATTTAGGCCCTTTGACCATTTTTAAATGGGGATGTTTATTGTTGTGATGTTGTGATGAAGCCATTCTTTTACATTCTCAATACCAGACCTTTAAAAGAGATATTATTTGCAAATATTTACACCCATTTGATAAATTATCTTTATACTTTCTTGAGCTGTCCTTTGAAGCAAAAAATGTTAAAAAAGTTGTATGAAATCCAGTTTATTATTTTTTAAATTTTCTTTTTTTGTTGGTATAATAACTAATAATCTATTTCCAAACCCAAGGTCAGAAATATTTAACCCTTATACTTTTTTCTAAGAGTTTTATAGTTTCAGCTCTTACAATGAGGTCTCTGGTCCATTCTGAGTTGTTTTGTATATGATATGAGATGGGGGGACAGTTAGATTATTTGCCTGAGAATATCCTCTGATATCAGCCCCATTTACTAAGGAGATTGTTTTCCCACTGAATGAACATGTCACCTTGTAAAAATCTGTTGAAATTATATATATGGATTTAATTCCGTGTCTCTTCTATATTCTATATATATCCTGGTGCCAGTGTCATTTTGTTTGATTAGTATTGTTTTGTAAAATATTTGAAACAGGAAATTGTGGTTTCTCCAACTTTGTTCTTCTGCTTCAAGATTTTATTGGTTTTATGGTGTCCCTTGCAATTCCATAAATTTTAGTAACACCTTTGCTATTTCTTTAAAAAGGGCCATTGGGATTTTGATGGGGATCCATCAATCTGTAGATCAGTATTATTGCCACTTAATGTTATGAAGTCTTCAGATCCATGAGTACAAGATGTTTTTCTATTATCTAAATCTTCATGAAGTACTTTCAGCAAAGATTTGTAGCTGTCAGTATTGACGTATTGTACTTCACTGTCTAAATTTATTCTTAAGTATATAATTATTTTCTTACTAATTTAACTGTGATTGCTTTCACAATTTATTTTCAGATTGTTCATTGTTAGCTTATAGAAATAAAATTGATTTTTATGCATTGATCTTGTATCTTTTCATTTTGATTAATTGTTACCTCTGATGCTTTTGTATGTGTGGATTCCTTGAGGTCATCAATATATAAGATCATAATATCTATCAATTGGTATTATTTTACTGCTTTTTCAATTTTTTCAATCTTATAGAAATTTGAAATTAATGGATTTAAGCACATAAAATTTAATTAGATGTTTTTCTTAAAAATCATCATTCTAAAAATAATTCACAAATTTTTGTTAGTATATTATTCAAATTTATAGGTGGTAGAGATTTTTTTTAAAAAGTTGGGTCTTGAAAAAGGTGTTTCAGTAAAGAGTAGTTAATTTTAAAATAATGGAGATTGTTACATAGTCATAAGAATTTGTCAACCAAAACAATTCCTTAAAATGAAAATGATGTTAGATAATTAGTGAAATTTTAAAGCACATTTTAGTTTGCTAACATTAAAACAAAGAAAGGAAAAATTATAATACAATTTGTTTGGGGTATAAAAAATGTATTTAAGGGTGGGCCATGGTGGCTCAGCAGGCAGAGTTCTTGCCTGCCATGCCGGAAACCCAGGCTTGATTCCCAGTGCCTGTCTATGCAAAAAAAAAAATGTATTTAAGCAAATTGTTGTGAGATTCAATATATACACTTTTCAATTTTTCAATATTTTTCAGTTACTTTAATATCATAGGAAAATGAGCCATTTAAAATTATTAAAATCATATGCATAGGAGTGCACATTTTCCTTTAATCCTCAAAGAGCAAAACCTGTCATACAGTCATCATATCTCCATATCATATGTCAAGAAGGTCACAATATTTTGCATATTCATCTTACAATTGTATATTTGTCTTATTTCCCTCGAGTCTATATTGGTAAATCTACCAGGAACAACCATGAATATGTAGTGAATATTATAGCATGATATGATTTCCAGCCATGAAAACCAAAATAAATGAATACTTTGATCAAATATTTTATGATAAAGTTAAGAATTAAATACTTGCAAACTTTCAAAAAATCTCAAGTGGAAGATCTCCCCCTTCAGCTTCAGGTTCACAAACAGGAAGTTTTTCACTCATTATTGATACTTCACTGAGTTTTGCTAAAGCCACATGCTTAACCCCTTAGGACTGGTGCCTGAGGAATGAAGCATTTATACTCACCAAGGAGACAAACCCAACTTTAGAGGAGGTAACATCTGGGCTTTTTATTCTGTACTTAAGGGGCCAGTTGGTCAGAAAAGGCCACTTCAAACTGTCCATCTCAATCAAACAGTCACAGCACAGTAATATTTGAAATAACTAAATAGTGGTGGTGGTTTTTCTTCAACCAACCTACCCTCTGAGTCACTGAAATTCAGGGTTCATATGATTTATGTCATAATTTTTAGCAATTCAAACACAAATGGAGCCAACTATGTGCTGCCTTAAATTGAATAGATGGTGATAAAATATATAAGCTCAATATTCAAAAGTCAGTTACCTTCCTATATGCCAACAATGAAAAATTATAACTGGAATTAAAGATAAATGATATTTAAAAAAGGAACACAAATACAAAATATTAGCTGCAGATATACATGTAGGAAAATATGATTTGCTGTTGAAAGGAACCAAAGAAAGCCTAAATAAATGATGAGATACTCCTTGTTCATGAAGAGAAAACTCAAAATTGTTAGGATTTCAATTCTTGCCATCTTTGTCTATAGATTGAATGCAAACTCAATATTAATCTCAGTAATTTTGTAGATAAATTTATTTCTAAACCTAGAAGACCCCACACAACACTGAATAAGAAAGTTGAATAACTCCCACTTTCTGAATCAAAGACGTTGTTGTGAAACTAGCGTAATCAAGACACCATGATAATGGTAAGAGTAAAGACACATAGTAAATGAAACAGAAAAGACAACCCAAAAATCAAATATAGTCAACTGGTGTTTCAAAGACAATTTAATGACAGAAGGATAATCTTTACAAGAAATGGTGAAGGAACAATTGGACAATCACATAGAAAAAGGGGAACAAAGACACACATTTAGCTGATTACAAAACACTATATTCAAAAAAGTTTATAGTCAAATATAAATTGCAAAACTATAAAAGTTCTGGAATAAAATATAGAAAAAAATCGATGTGATGGGTTTGGGATAACCTCTTATGTACAAAAACATATTATTCATGTACAAAATTGATAAAGGTAGACTATATTTACATTAAAATGTTATCCTCTGTAAAATATATCATTAATAAAATGAAAATACAAACCACATACTTGAATAAAATATATGCAAAATAAATATCTGAATAAAAGCCTTGTATGAAATATGCAAAATTGTAGTCATAAAAGTCTATAAGAAAAATCAGCTCAATTAAAATGTAGTGATAGTAGCACAACAATCTACTGGTTGTTGATATAGCTCAATTGTACACTTAAATTGTTAAAATGTTTTTATGATTATGTTACCATAATAAAATTTTTAAATGTCTAAAGTTTCAACAGAAACACCTCATCAAAGAAAATATACAGGAGGATAATAGATACACAAAAAGATGCTCAACATCACTTTTCATTGTGATAAAACAAACCAACAATAACATTATTACAAACCTTTTTGAATGGCCAAATTCTAAGAAAAGAGAGAATACTAATTGCTGCACAACAACTGGAACTCTCATTCAATGCTGACAGGAGTACATTATGGAACTGCTACTTTGGTAGACAATTTCACACTTCTTTCTAAATATGGTCTCACCATACAATCCAGTAACCACATTCCTAGATAGTTGCCAACTGATTGGGAAATTTGTCAAGAACAAAAATCACCCTCCAATTATTTATAGAAGCTTTATTTATAATGATCAAAATCCTGAAGATATCATGATGTCATTGAATAGGTGAAGGGATAAACAAACTCTGTCACATCAATGCATTGAGATACTATTTAGTGACAAAAAAGAATGAACTAGTAAGCCATGCAAATGAATGGATGAATCTGAAATGCATAATGCCAAGTGAAAGAAGTCAGTCTGAAAAGGCTAAATACTAAGTGGTTCCAACAATATGATATTCTGGAAAGGTAAGTTTTAGAGGCTATACAGGAACACCTCATTTTATTGCAGTTCACTCTAGTGAGTTTTACATTATTTTAAAATGTGAAGGACTGTGCCAACACTGCATTGAGTGACTCTTTTGGAATCTTTTTTCCAAACACATGTGCTCACTTTGTCTCTGTGTCACATTTTGGTGATTCCTGCAATGCTTCAAACTTTTCATTATCATTATACCTATTATGGTGATCTGTGTTCTGAGATCTTTGTTGCTACCATTGCAATTATTTCGGGGTGCTATGAAAGGGGTCCATATAAGATAGTGAACTTAATTACAGTGTTGTGTGTTCTGAATGCTCCACCAATTGGCCATTCCCTGTCTCTCTCCCTTTTCTCAGAACACCTTTCTCCCTGACACACAATGATATTGAAAGTGGGTTAATTACTACAATGACCTCCATGTATCAAGTGAAAGAAAGTCACCATCCCTCACTTTAAATCAAAATGTATAAATGAATAACCTTAATGAGGAAAGTAAAGATAGGCTAAACTCTAGTCCTCTTGTGCCAATGTTAGCCAAGCTGTGTATGCAAAGGAAAACTTCTTGAAATAAATGGGAAGTGCAACTCCAGTGAACACACAAGTGGTAAGAAAGAGAAACAGCCTTCCAGCTGATACAAGAAAATTTTAGTGGTCTGGATAGGAGATAAAACCAATTAAAACATTCTCTTAAGCAGAAGCTTAATCCAAAGTAAAGCCCTAACTCTATCAATTGTATGAAGTTGAGAGAAGTGTTGAGGCTGCAGAAGAAAAGTTTGAAACTAATGGAGGTTGGTTCATGAGGTTTAAGGAAATAAACTGTATCCATATCATAAAAGTGCAAGGTGAATCAGTGAGTGCTTATGTGGAAGATGTACCATGTTATCTAGAAGATCTAGTTAAGGTAATTCATGAAGGTGGCTACACCACACAACAGATTTAAATGTATAAAGGGCAGCCCTCTATTGGAAGAAGATGCCATTTTGCAGTTTCATAACTAGAGAGGAACAGTACATGGCTTCAAAGACATGCTGACTCTCTTGTTATGGACTAATGCATCTTGTGACTTTAAGTTGAATCCAGTGATTATTCACCATTCTGAAAACCTTAGGGACCTTATTATTTATGATTAATCCCTTCCTGTGTTTTATAAATGGAACAACCAAGCCTGGATGACAGAACATCTGTTTACAATGTGAGTTACTGAACACTTTATGCCTACTTTTGAGAACTACTGCTCACTAAAACTGATTCCTTTCAAAATATTGTATATGCTTGTCTGAATCTGTGGTGGACCCCAGAAAAGCCATGCCCTTTGATCCTCATTCAATATTGCTGGGTAGGAGAATTTTGATTGTTTCCATGATGATGTAATCCACCCAATTGTGGGTGGTTTTTGCTTAAATGATTTCCATGGAGGTGTGTCCCCACCCACTGAAGGTGGAGTTTCTTGCTGGAATCCTTTAGAAGAGGAAACATTTTGGAGAGAGTCCCTTTTGGTAGAGTCACAAGAAAGCCACCAGACACTGCCATGTTTGCCACATGCCCTTTCAGCTGAGAGAGAAATGTTGAACGTCATTGGCCTTCTTGAACCAAGGTGTCTTTACCTGGATGCCTTAAATTGGACATATCTATAGACTTGTTTTAATTGGGACATTTTCTCAGTCTTAGAACTGTAACCTAGCAACTTATTAAATTCTCCTTTTTAAAAGCCATTCTGTTTCTGGTATATTGCATTCCAGCAGCTAGCAAACTAGAACATTATAGCTCAGTGAAAAGTGATTCTGGTCACTCAACAGCTCTGAAAGAGCTGTGCAGTGAGATGAATACTGTTTTCATGTCTGCTAACAAAACATCCACTCTGCAGATCATGGATCAAGAGGTAAATTCAACATTCAAGTCTATTTGAGTAATATATTTTGTAAGGCTATAACTGCTGTTTCAATTTCTTAGACTACTTAAGCAAGTACCACAAAATTGATTAGACTAAACAATGGTAATTTATTCACTTATGATTTTGAAGTGGAGAAAATGTCCAAATCAAGGCATCATCAAGGTGATGCTTTCTCCCTGAAGATTGTGGTATTCTGGGGATGGCTGTCAGTGATCCTTGGTTCTTCTGTCACATGGCATGCACACATTGGAATCTTCTGTTCTCTTCCTTCTCCTTCAGTTTCCATTTCACCTTCTTCTTTTCTGTGCTTTGCTCTCTCTTGGTCTTAATTTCATTCTCTTATAAGGGACCCATGTAATAAGATTAAGACCCATCCAGAATGAGGTATTCTGTGCCTTAATTGAATAAACCACATTCAATGGTCCTAAATTTCAAAAGGTTCATACCTCTAGGAATAGGCTAACTTTAAAATATATTATTCTGGGGAACATGCAGTTCTAAACTACCATAGTTACCATGCATAGTCCATACCTTTGGAGGGGACTGCTAAAATAAAATGAAATTCTTCTGGAGATTTCTCACCATTAGATGCCATTAAGAACATTCATAGTACCCTGGGGCAAGACGGCAGCATACTTAGGTACGGAATTTAGTTAGTTCTCCTGGGAAGATTCAAATAGCCAGGAACTGTCTAGAAGAACTGTTTGTGAGAACTTCAGTTTCTGGACACACACTGTATCCCATTCTGGAATAGATGGAACTGATGAGATCTTACAGTGTACTATAAGCCTCCCAAATCATGGAGGCTTGTGACCCTCCACTTCAGCATGCTGGCTCATCTCAGAATTCGTTCCCCAAGGGGGAAAAAACCCTCTCTCTTTGAAGCAATGAAGGCAGCTCTACTAAGCTCCAATTGTGGGATTAATTAACAAATTCAAACTGCTGAATACAAACTCTGAGTACAGATAAATCTGGAGCAAACACAAAAGGAATCCAGAGTTTTAGTCCTAGCAGAGAGAGAATGGGATTGATGGAAAAAAACAGAGGCACAAATTACTGGAAAAGTGCACAAAGATCAGGGGATCAATTCTGACTCTTGATTGGTAAAGCTTTGGGTGGGGGTACAGCTCTGAAAAGGAAATTTTCTTTCTCAGATTTTTCTTAGAAATTTCATACAGCACATTAGATAGAACAGTGGGCATTCTGAGGCCTTCAGCACTTCCCCAGGCAAAGTCAGAATTAATGTATGCCTGAGAGATAAAATAACTAGTCAAGTTGAAGGAAATAATCTCCTAAAGGTCATGACTTTAAGTAGCCTCTACTGGGAGTAAGGGAAGGTAGATCAGAAAAGCTCAAACTGTGGTTTTAATTAATAAATATGGGACTGCTGAAAACAAGCTTAAAGCACAGATAGCCTGAGAACAAGCAGGAAAGGAATCCTGAGGTATTTCCCAGAAGACAAGAAGCAAGGCTAATGAAGGAAAAAAAAACTAAGACTTTTGGATTTGGCTGAGTTCAGAGTACTGGGGAAGGGCTGTGCCCCAAGAAAAAGGGTTAAATAGAGCCTGCTACTAAATCCAGCTCTTGACAGACAAACATGGGGACTAGGTACATGCTCTGAAGAGGGATGCCTTTTGCTTATTTTGTCTTTTTTTTTTTAAGCTATTCTAGGTAGTCATAAGTGAAAGTCTTAGGAATTTTTGACCCAGGCAAGGACAGAGTTAAAATAGGTCTGCAAGACAAAATAATGAGTCAAGTGAAGGGAATAATTCCCTAAAGGGCTTACCTTCTCCAAGAAAAGTGAGGGGCAAGTCCCAGCTCAAATAGCAACCTTCAATCAGATAATTCAGGTCATAGATGCTAAGCTATAAGCCTGCCTTGTACCTCATTCTCTGTCTTAACTTGACCCTGGCAGGTACAGTGTCTGCTTAGAAATATAGTTGGATACTGCAGGCTGAAAAGCACCATGTACTGCAAAAGATAGGAAAATCACAGTCTGGAGGCTTCATAGGAATCTCTGACAATCTGCTGAGTCTCACTCTCAGGGAAACTTAATATTGATTATGCCTAATTCCCGAGACCTTGGCCTGTCTGGTTAGGGAAAATCTGAATGAGGGTGATCATATCAAGGGAGATCTTGCTCAAAAATTTGTTCCATATAGATAGGGAAAGAAACAGAAAAGCAAGAGCTGAAAAATTGTGATCAGTTAAACAGAAGTTATGCTAGATATTGAGATTAAGGTGAACTGAATGACAAAGACAGACAGAGAACAAAGTCAACTAAAAAAAACCTAGGTAAAGGAATGAAAAGGACCTCCATGATAAACTAATGAATAAAATTGGATGCCTAGGTGTCAGCAAAAAATTATGAGTCATACTATGTTAACTGAAATTATGGCAAATCAAAGGAACAAACTAACATTACAAATGACGTTACAATTAAACAACTAATTCATGATGTTTGAGCAGATATGTAAAGTCACATCAAAAGTCAAATCAAACAGGAAATTTTGACAAAGAGGTGAATGATATAAAGAAGACATTAGGTGAACATAAAGAATTACTTGAAAGTTTGAAAAAACAAATGGCAGAATTTATGGGAATGAAAGGAACAGTAGAAGAGAAGAAAAACACAAAGGATATGTACAATAATAAATTTGAAGAGGGAAAAGAAATAATTAGTAAACTAGAGGACAAGACATCTGAAATCCTACATGCAAAAGCAGAGATAAGAAAAAGTATGAAAAATATAAAGGACTCAGGGAACTGAATGAAGTGCATGAATATACATGAGATTGATGTTCCAGAAAGAGAAGAGAAGGAAAAAGGGTCAGAAAAAATAATGGAGGAAATAATCACTTCAAAATTTCCATCTCTTATGGATAATATCACAAATCCAAGAAGCATAAGCTACCCCAAAGAGAATAGATTTGAATACTCCAAGACACTTATTAATCATATTGTCAAATGTCAAAGACAAAAAGAATTCTGAAAGCAGCAAGATAAGAGCAATCCACCACATACAAGGGAAGTGCAATAAGACTGCAAATTCATTAGCGGAAATCATGGAGACAAGAAGGCAGTGGTATGATATATTTAAACCACTGAAAGAGAAAGGCTTTGAGAAAAAAGTTCTATATATGGCAAAACTCTCCTTCAAAAATGAGCTAGATGGCAGGCCAGGTAGTTCAGTGGCAGAGTTCTCACCTGCTATGCCAGAGACCTGGGTTTGATACCTAGTGCTTGCCTATGTTAAAAAAAAAAAAGAGCTAGAATTTAGAATATTTTCAGACAAGTAGACACTGAGAACAAGACACCTGTTCTTGAACAAGTTTTTGAACAAGAGACCTGTTCTTGGAGAAAAATTAAAAGGAACAAAACAAGCAGATAGGGAAAGGCAGAAGAGAGAGGTTTGGGGAAGAGTAGAGAAATGAAGACCATCAGGAACATAAAATGACAGAAAGAAAAAAGTAAGATTCTATATGTAAAAGCCAAAAGAGAAAAGGATAAAAGAACAACTGCTTTTACAGTAACAACACTAAATGTTAGTGGATTAAACTCCCCAATCATGAAATGTAGAGTGTCTGAGTAGATTTAAAAACAGTACCCATCTATATGCTTTCTCCTAGAGACTCATTTTAGACCCAAGGACAATATTAGATTGAAAGTAAAAAGCTAGAAAAAGATATTTCAGGCAAACAACCAAAAAAGTGCAGGGGTAGCTATACTAATATCAGACTAATTAGACTTCAAATGTAAAACAATCAAAAGAGACAAAGAATGACATTATGTATTAATAAAATGAACAATACATTAAGAAGACATAAAATACATAAATATTTACACACTGAACCAGAGCACCCAAAATAATATGTCACACACTGATAAAACTGAAAGGAGTAGAAACTCATACAATAACAGTTAGAGACATGTATACAATTTTCTCATCAAAGTGTAGAACATATAGTAGGGAATTATTAAGGAAGCAGATATGTTGAATAGTATGATAAAGGAACTAGACTTAACAGATATTTATAACACACTGTGCCCCACAAGAACATGAAACACATTTTTCTCAAGTATTCATGGATCATCCTCCATGATAGATCATAATTAATTTACAAAGGCTGAAATTACACAAAACACTTTTTCAAATCATAATGGAATGAAGTTAGAAATAAAAAACAGGCAGAATGCCAAAACGTTAAAAAAAAAAACATTTGGAGACCAAACAAAACATTTTTAAACAAACAGTGGGTTAAGGGGGAAATTACAAAAGAAGTCAATAAATGTACAGAGGTAAATGAAAACAAAAGCATAACACATAAAAATTTATAGGATGCAGCAATCTCAGTGTTGAAAAGGAAAGATATTGCCCTATAGGCTTATATTTAAAAAGGAGAAAGAGCAAAAATTGATGAAATAACTTTTCACCTGGAAGAACTAAAGAAAGCATAGCAAACTAACCCCAAAGAAAATAAAAGGAAAGAAATATCAAATATTAGAACAGAAATAAATGAAATAGAGAGCATGAAAACAATAAAGATAATCAACAAACAAAAGTTGATTCTTTGAGAAAATCAATAAAATCGAAGGACCTTTATCTAGTTTAAAATAGAGAGGAGATTCAAATAAATAAAATCAGAAATGGAAGAGAGGAAAGAACTACTACCCCACAGAAATAAAGGAGATAATGACAGGATACTTTCAGCATCTGTATGATACCAAACTACACTAATTACAAGAAATTGACAACATCCTAGAAAGCATTAAAACAAACATTGTCTCAGAAAGAAAAATAGGAGCTCAACAAATCAATCACAAATACAGAGATTGAATCAATCATCAAATACTTCCACCAAAAAAAGTTCAGTATCAGATTGCTTCACTACTGAGTTCAACCAAACACTCAAGAAAGAATTAATACCAATCTTGATCAAATCCTTCCATAAAATTGAAGAGGAGGAAAAGCTGTTAAATTTCTGTTAATATAATTATATGGAGCTAACAGCACCCTAATATTAAAGCCAGACAAAGAAACAACCATAAGAAAATGACATACCAATATCTATAATGAATATAAATTTAGAATATCTATCTATCTATATAGATAGATATATATGTAGAGATATATGTAGATGTATGTGTTGAATATATATCTATATAATGAATATGGATGTAGAATATAGATTCTGTAGCTCAATAATAAAAAAGAAACAACCCAATTTAAAATGTGCAAAATACACAGACACTTTTCAGAATAGTAAATACAAATGACTCAAAAACATGAAAAGATGCTCAACCTCACTGGCTATTAGGGAAATGCACATCAGTAACACAATGATATATCACCTCACACCTACTCTAATGGCTGTTATTCAAAAAAAAAAAAAAAGAAAATTACAGTGTTGGAAAGGAGTTGGAGAAAGAGGTATACTTTTCACTGTTGCTCGGAATGTAGACTGGTGCATGCACTCTGGAAGGCAGTCTCCCAGTTCCTCAGGAAGCTAAGTATAGAATTGCCCTATGATTCAGCAATCCCATTACTAGGTTTATACTGATGAATACTCAGAGGAACTGAAAGTAGAGACATGCACAGACTTTGCTTTCTGATGTGTATGGAAACATTATTCATGATTGCCAATAGATGGAAACAGCCCCAATGTCCATCAACTGATGAGTGTATAAACAAATTGTGATATATATATATATATATATATATAGGACACAATATTTACACAACTACATGATGAAATAAAGTCATGGAACATGCATCAACATGGATGAATCTTGAAAATATTATGTGAGCAAAAATCCAGAAACAAAAGGGCAAGTGCTGTATGGTCTCACTAATATGAACTAATATTAATGAGCAAACACTGAGAGTTAAACTTGAGACTACAGTATATCAGGAGATAGAAAAAGTTTATAGATTGTGTTTTTAATGTTGAAAGAGTACAGAATATTTGAAAAGATTGATTATAAAGATTCAGAAATGGATAGCACCATATTGTATGATGATAGCACAATATTGTAAGTATAATTAAGAAAGCTGAGGAGGTGCAAGGGTAGTTCATTGGTAGAATTCTCACTGGCCATGATGGAGACTTGGGTTTGATTCTTGGTCCATGCACTTCCCCCAAAGCAAAATAAATAAAAATTCAACAAATGGTGCTGCAATAATGGGATATACACATGGAAAAATATTAAAATGTGACCCCACCATACAGCATACAAAAAACAAACAAACAAACAAAAAACAAGCTAAGTGTGAGGATGGTTGAAAGAGGAAGGCTAGGGTCATATATGACACCAGAAAAAAAAGATAGAGAATAAAAACTGGGACTGTATAACTTTGTGAAACCCAGAGTGAACAATTACATTGTACATTAAATGTATAAATATAAGAAAAATTTTTAATGAGGGAGAACAAATTAATTTCATAATTGCAAGGTGTTAAACTGGGATGGTAAATTGACAAAATACAGTTAATGAAAAATATGGTCTATAGTTAATATTAACATTGTAATATTCTTTCATTAATTGTAACAAACACAGTGTACCAAAGTTAATTGCCAATAAGAGGGAGGTATAGGGGAGGATATGGTATTTTTCGTTGTTTTCTCTCATGTTTTTCATTTTCTTCTTCCTTCTTTATGGGAGAAATAGAAAAGTTTTCATAGAGATTGTGGTGGTGAATGCATAATTATGTAATTATTCCAGGAGCCGTTGATTATACACTTAAGATGGTTTGCATTGGGTGTGAATAAAACTGTTTAAAAAATAAACAGAAATATAGTAGTGCTAGAGAAAGTGTGTAGAGAGAGAGATTCATTGTTACTAGGGAGGTAGAAGGGTGCGGGCCCTCTGGAGCACAGGGTGGCAGTTTCTATTGGGGTCTAAATATTGGGTTATCATATGAGTCTGATACCCCTGTCATTATGTATATGTTTGGATGAACTGAAGGCAGGAACATGAATAGACATTTGGACACTGGGATTTATGGCAGCATTATCCAAAATTTTCAATGGATAGTGTTGGTCTTTGGGTACATTGTCTGATGAATGGAAAGGCAAACTGTGGTGTATACATATATTGTGTGTATATATAACATGGAATATTCTATTAAGCATTAAGGTTCCAGAATTTAATATTCTAAGGTCTCAATCTTGAAGATTTCCCTTAGAAATAAATATACATTGCGTGTGTACATACAAAAGAATATTGAGCATCTGAAAAAAGAAATGCGGTCATAAGTTGTGCAATTAGGTGAAAGAACTTTGAGGGCATTATGTTGAGTGAAATAAAAAGACAAACGTTGTATGATCTCACTAATATAAGCTAACTATAATGAACACATTTGAAGAAATGAATTAGAGAGCATAGGCAATCAAGTGATTCAAGAAGGGCAGAGATTGGACAATCAATGATTAGAGAGAACAGAATATTCCATAAGGCTCATTATAAAGGTTCCCAGATTATAAACTCATATAGAAGCAAATTCTAACCCTGATTTTCAACTGTTATTTCTAAATTTTAGATACTGGGCTCTCTGAGTAGAGTTTGGCACTGCCCTGGAGGTTCAGGCATCTAAGGGAGATCTGAGACTGTTTTAGAGTTCGACAGCCCAGTAGGTCAACATTATCCCATACAACAACTACTAAAGATGGTGAAACAGAGAACAGACTTCAAATATAGCTACGACTGGAAGAGACAAGGGTAGAACTAAAGTAAATTTAAAAATGATAAAATATGATATTGTCTGTATTTTATAAAATCTTAACCTCTGTGTGAGAGCAAATGGAGAGATTTTCATTTCATCACAGATTTAAATTTTCTGTAGTATACTATCTAATTTTCCTGCCTAGTAAGTTTACTCAAATAGCATCATGTTTGCTTTGCTATATTTGTGATTATATATTAATATTTTAAGTTTGGATCCATCCATTTTAAAGCATCTTCTTCTAATGTCATAAATTGTCCAGAAATTGGTTCTCTTTGAGATAGGTTAGGTGCTGTGCTGCCTCATAGCTTGGTTCCTGAGCATTTTGTCTGCTACTCCCCATTAGAATAACATACCATTTAGATGTATTTGGAGGGAACAGAGAGCAAATTCTGCTCTGTGTCGATGAGTGGTGAGTTCAAGAAAGGGGTAGGAAGTAGGTAGCAGTTGGACAGAGAGCCTGAAGTATGCCAAGATGGTGTGGTCACTCACATGTGGGGTCTTAGGCTCAAAGGAACTCTTCATGTCAGAGCTTCACTCTTACATCCCTGGCAATGTGTGCTGGAATTAAACTGGAATCCACAGGTACTGGGGAGTAGGGGAGGTGGGCATGATTGCCTGGGCACGTCATTCCCCACCTGTTGCCCTGATACCTCACCTAATAAAGCTTTATTTTTGCTCTGGTTTCCCTGGTAACACCCACATCAGATACCTGGGCCTTTACCACAGATAACTGATATTAGGCCATAACATTCCCAAGGAAATGGCTAAGAAGAACCCAGTGAAGGTTTGAAAACACTTTCCTTTATTCTCCTTCTCACAGCTGCAAGGGGTGTTGTGAGCTCCAGACAGCTGCCGCACACATCCTTCAACTGCAGATGCTCACGCACCCATGTACACACACAGTGCATGTATGCATCTGCACAAGCCCATGCACATATGCACACATGCACATGGGCACTCCCATGCACATGCCAGTCACAAACAGCTTTTCCTCCTCACAAAGGTTTCCCATTATTATGGGTATATTGGTTTGTCAAGATTATATATCCTCCACATTTATATTCAGAGGCAGATTTCACTGGACAGAGCTATTTTCAGCATTTGGTGGGTATTGAACTGCACCTTTGTGTGCTTTTGGTTCAGTTTCATATAGGTAATTTTTCCTTGGCTTTATCATCAAATGCTATAATTCTTGAGATGACTGATCCTGAGGCCTGCACTCATGGAAAAATATATAGTGACTCTGTGACTTCTTCACTCCAAATCTCATTGTTGAGTTCACCCAGACCATGAAATGTTCCCCTAGAATTCCTTTCTAAGTCCAGCTGTGCCTGCGCCCTCTCAGAGTCAACATGCTGCTAAGGCCCCATCAAACCCAGTCAGAGTCTAAAAAACACATGTACTCAATTTCTCACCTTGATTTTAAGGGTCATAATATGTTCTCTCTCTCCCTCACAGAATTTGCTTCCCAGGTGCCCCAGCACTTTCTCTGTGATCCATTCATGCTGTTCTCCAAGTTACTCTACTAAACCCTTTTATAATCATAGACATATATCCTGAAATAAAGTCCATTCCTCCTTGACAATTTTAATTCTAGTACATCTTTCAATAAAACTTACTTCAGTAGAGCCTTTTTTGACCAGAATGTCTTCAGCCAATGATTGCATTTAGAAGGGCTTAGGACTCCTACAAACTAACTACTAAAATTATCAGGAAGTTTTAGTCTCCATTCCACAACTTCATTTGCTGTTCATTGCATGCCAAGGTCAAACTCAGGGCTGCAGGAGTGATGTGATATGGAGGACAGGGCACTGGAATAGGAGTCAGGTTGTATGTCTTTGGTTTGGTTCTACCTAATGATGCTTCATTGGATATGAAATCCAGGGAATTTGAGGAGAAATAAGGGATCATTTATTTTAAGCTCTCAAAGAGGTTGATATGTTGACTGGCTCTGCTACTAGGTCTTTACCTATCTTCCTGTGATAGGAAAAGCAGTCCAATTTCTTCACCTAACTATAAGTTTTATGTTAATCTTCATGGTGTAAAAGGAATATGGACAACCAGAGAAGAAGGTTTAAAGAAGCCCAACAACCCTGGATCCCTTTAAATTATGATGCAGAGTAAGACAGCAGTGGTACAAATCACTGATGTTAGAGGCTTTCCTGGATCTTTTGGATTTGATGTTTGGCCAACAGTACATTTCCCAAGATGGTCATTATACTGTCAATAAATAACATTTGATGGATTCAAATGCTATGAAAATCCATCAAGGAAATATCTACAGCTGTGGTTTTAGTATATTTTTAAATGATCCCAAACTAGGAAAAGCCCAGGTTTTCAGCAATAGGAAAATATAAAAGCAATCCTTGGTTATTCATACAGTTGGATACTAATAAGTTATAAATATAATGAACTGCATATACATACAACAGCTTTAAGAGGAGTGTAAGAAATTTAACCCAGCAGAAAATATGTTGTACAACTTCATTAATGTTAAGTTCTAGAACATGCAGAATTTATTCATGATGGTTAAAAAATAAAAGCCATGGTTGTCTTAATAGAGGGATAGGAATGAAGTAACTTCTCAACTGAAAATTGATTTCATAACTTAATAGAACTTTGGGCTATATAGGTATAAACATTTATTAAAACCCAACACTTGGGTGGTATAAAGGTGGCTCAGTGGCAAAATTCTAGTCTGCCATGCTGGAGACCCAGGTTCAATTCCCAGTGCCTGCCCAAGCAAAAAAAAAAAAAAAAAAAAAACTTCAATACTTAACATAAGTACATTTCCTTATATGTAAATTTTAAGTAAAATGAATAAGCCTTAATAATATAAAGCTCTAATAATGTGCATTCTGAATTATTTAGGGAAATTTTATTGTTGTATGCAACTTTCTCTGAAACGAGTGCAAATATGATGGGTTACCAGATGTATGAATAAATAGAAAGATATTTGACAAAGAAACTGCCTTCCAATATTAATTATATACCAAGTTTTGGGGAATAAGATGTTTAAATATATTGTTAATTTATCATTCTATTATTTTTTATACTTTTTCATAATAATTTTTTTTGGGGGGAAAACTTCATTAAGCCATTCTTAGTTGGTGGAACTTTCCTGTTCAAAAGTATATACAAGTTTAGGGTAGTTGGATCTGTTTAGATCACCAGATGATAAGGAAGGAAACCTGTTAAAAGAATGACAAATGCAACAAAAGATGACTCTTTGAAACTCTACATTTCTTTAAGGCATGCCAGAAAACTCCTGCCCTCAGTGTTTACTGTCCCTCCCATGCCCAATTGCTTGAGGCTTTCCATGCACAGATAAGGAACCACAGAGTACAAGGAGTATGGACATGACTGCATGATAGATGTAGCATCCTCTCAGTGTGCCTGGTGAGGGTAATTGTTAATTCCACAGGAGATAAACTTAGTGTTGGCTAATGTCCTAAGAATATGCCATTGCTGTGGACTTATATGTTCCTTTGTCTGCTCTGTAGAAGAAGAAAATGCAGTAAATGAGGCTGTGAATGTTGAACATTCTCTGTCCTTGTCAGCAGAAGCAGAACCAGTGATGATGATACTCATTATTTTATTCTAAGCAAGGTTTTACCTTCATTTTCTTATCAGGATTGTGTGACATTCAGTGATCATATGTCCAGCTTCCTCATGTGTTTATCAACTTCTGCCTGCATGAACCCTCTGTTCTCATTTTGGATTGAAAGAAGTCATCAAATTTGCTAACACTGTGAAAAAATTGGTCTGAGAAATATCTGCCATTTGTCCTCTCTGAGGTTTCCTTTTACTGTGGGATTCTGCACACAAATTCTGCTGCACAGTTCTTCCTTTCACATCCTCATTTCTGTAGCTCTTGCCATCCAAAGGACCCAAGGCCTTGTGAAATTTCTATAACACTGATTAGTATCACTGGACTCCTTATGCTGTCCATCCTGTTGTCAATGCTCCATGACATGTGATGGTTAAAATATCCATCCTAACTGTGAAGGTGTTTGATTTGGTGTTTCTTACCTTTTCTCTAGCTGTTCCAAGGGTAGAGAAGGTGGATGTGGGTGGGAAGCAAGAGACTTGTATCTGTGTGTGCCTGAGACCCAGGAGAGCGATGGGCCAGAGCAGCCTCCTCAGCAGGTTCAGCATTGATGTTATTTGGAAGTAGAGACAAATGACATTAGTGGATAGGAAGCCTCCACTCTGTGCTCAGATTTTACTGTTCCTATCAGGACCTGTGCCCCTAATATTTATCCTCCACCCACCCAGTCAGTCTCCAGCTGAGGTTCTGGATGTCATAATGGGACATCTGTGACATCATGCTGTTCTCCATCCCATGTGACCCCCCAACCTTACTCCCTGAATGGAGGCCCTGCTCAGCCAGAGTCCTTCCCTTTTTTATCCCACTGACTCTTCATCCCTTTCCAGTATGGCAATGCTCACACTTTATTAGTGACTTTCCTAGGGCTTGAGACAGGGTGGCTTCTCTAGGACAACACTGTTAACTGGAAGCAGGGCAGCTCTCAACCTAATGTTCCCAGCAAAGGGTAGAGAGAACAACAAGGTAAACAGAAGACCAGTAGTGGCTTGCTTGGGCTATGTGGGTTATTATCACCCACTTCTAATGCCAAAACCCAACCCCATGCAACCTGTTATTCCTACTCTGATGGAAACAACTTCAGCAGCCATTTCTTTATTTTCCAAAATAGGGCAAAAATTTCATGTTGGTCATTTGTTGGCCTTAGGTACTAAAAATACAGGGAATGAGGCACTACAACTCAGAGGTTTGTGAATTTCACTCACTTTGACTCCTACTAGGATAAGCAAATTAAGTCCCTAGGATTTGAAAAATAAATTATTTAACTTTACTTGCAAAGAAAGTTTTGCTTTGAGAGACTGAACCCACTTTCTGTTCCCAAATGACTGTCCATCAAGGGATCTGAAAGTAATAGAAAAGATATAAAACTATTGAAGTGATAGAAACATTTATAACTTTTAATTGTAGTTTCTCATCACAGACACACTAAACTCCTTCCCCTCCATGATCTAAAACCATCAGGCACTAAAATGAGCTGGAGTATTGTGGTACATTGAGTTATATATTTCAATTTAATCATGTTCCTAATTTTAATCTTGACACTTGTGGGTGGAAACCCATTTTAAATAAGCCTTTAAAGATGTTATTTTTAGTGAAGTTGTGGCCAAATGAGGCAGGCTAGGCCTTAATGTGGAGTATTGGAGGCCTTATAAAGAGAAGACCTTGAAGCCATGGTCAGAGAAGGTGACAAGGAGAAGCAGTAAACCAGTTGAAACCCAAAAGAAAAATGATAGGACATTACCAAATGACGTGAGACAGAAAGGCAAACCAAGAAACTTCAAGGATTGGAGTCAGCCAGCAGCAGATGCTATAGACTCCAGGAGCAAGCAAGTCTTCCAGTCTCCAAAACTATGACACAGTAAATTCTTGTTTTTAAGACAACTTCTAAGTAACTGGATGGATATTCATGGATTTGGTGGAGATACAGGATAAGCTGTTGGCAGTTTTTTTTTGTCAGAATAAACTATGAAAAGAGAAGGCTGACAGTAGCCTTCCTGAGGTTAGAACAAATTTAAAACTATGAACTTATGAATTCTTCATTTTATAGGTTGAACTTGATTGTGTTAATCTCTGGAGGATTTTATGCATCAGGGCATTGTTGGTAGCAATAGATCCATTAGCCTGGAGTGAGTGGATTCTAAATGGTGGATGTGGTCAGATAAGTGACATCTGCTTGAACCTACAGTACTAGGGGGACTGTGGGCACACCCAAAGCTGTGCTTCTCTGAAGTGTAGAGCAGAAGCTCACCACTGCACTTGGCCAGGAATGAAATTCACTAATATTGTCTACCTGGTAGTTTAATGATAACATCTAAAATAAAGCATGATAAACCCTATGAAAAGAAACAATAGGCTAAAAAGGGTTTCTATTTTGTTTGTGCAGAAGTGAAAAGAAGGTTTCATAATTGTCAGCATGGAATACTCACAGAGCACACCCTCCCACCACGTGAGGGATGCTTCCAAATGTTTAGTATATGAAGGGCAGGTATTTTAAAGCTAAGAAGATAAAAGTTATTGCTCAACACTCAGTGAAAATAAGGGAAATCATTCTTAGGACTGGGAAAAACAACCACAGTAAAGAGTTGGAGGGATTCTAAAAGCTGTTTGATTATTTCACTTTTTTTCAGAAGCCATCTTCCAAATACGCATCCATACAATAAAACCACACTAAGCTGAGATGAATTAATAGTCTATTGATGGTGAATCATATAATTCTTTTGATGAAATATTAATAGATAAAATAAATTATTCAATAAAGTGAGGAAAATTGGACAACAAATTAGAATAAGATAGAGTTCCAAAAATTTTAACCAATATTCAGGGTTGCTTGTGCCCTGAGTGTGTTTGTCAATTTCATAAATGTAGTTGAGAAACCAAGCATTGTTTTGTCAACACTGAGATGGTAGGGAGACAAATTCCAAAGTGTGGAAACAAGAGTAGGAATCTGGTATTATGTCCATTGCTTTTCATTGGGAACCTTGTAGACTGCTTTCTGGGGACAATGATCAACCAAATATAAAAAAACTCCATTAAATCTCATTTTTAATTTGGATTAAAGTAGTCTTAGATTACTGATGTACACAGAACCTGACAAATGTCCTCTTTGAAGGATAGTAGCATCATCTTAGGTGTGACATTATTTCTAAAATTTTGAAATCTAAGATTCAAACTACATTTTATAGAAAAGAAATGAAATAAACAAGGAAATGCTTGAATAATAAGCAACAGAAACCAGCCTTCAGGAACCCTGGAGACTGGATGTAAAATACCTATGCTTCTTAGGTTCAAAAAGTTCACCAGTAAACATAAATTTTTGACAGTAAATTGGAAACCTTAAAAAGTGAGTACCAAAAATAGCATAAAGGAGATGCTAAAACAAAATAAAATATTTGTAAAATGAACTAAGTAAATAGGAAAAATACATTAGGCAAAACAGCAGAGAGAATTAATGAACTATAAGATAAAGGCAGGAAAATATCTAAAATGAAGCCTAAGGAGAAAAATGAAGGAAAATATGGAAGAGACAGTAATATGGTAGTGACTAGAGTAAGAAGTTACAACATATATTATTTGGTAGTATCAGTTAGGAGACTGAAGATAGAATAGGGCATAAAAATATTCAGAGAGATCATATCTAATTACCTGAAGTTAATTAAACAGAGTCAAGAAACCCTAGAAAAAACTCAGAACAAAAAATCAGAAGAAATTTCCACCACCTTGCCAAACAACTGTACAACTTCAAAAATATCTTAAAAGAAGCTAAAAACAGAGATAAAACCATTAAATTAACAGTAGATGAAGAACTGATATCTGTCACCAATTATGGAACATAGAAGATAATAACATGATATCATTATATTGAAATAAAAATTTAGCCATCATTATAGAGTTCTGTATTGAAAATGAAGTCCTTAAAGATGAGGTGAAGTAAAAACATTTTAAGCAAATAAAAACTGATAAATTTAAAAGTTTGCTAGCAGCACCTAATTCTAAAAGAAATGTAAAAGGATATTCCTAAAGCAGAACAAAGCTATACCAGATAGAAGTTAAAAAATTTCAGGAAGGATTGAAAAGCAATGAAAATTGTTAATTAAATGAATAAATAAAAATGAATGCATGTATAAATTAATAATATATTACATCAATAATTACATCAATAATATTGTGATTACATCAATAAAGTGTTTTATTACACCATAAAATAATATGTGGCATAAAATAGATAAATGAAGCTAAAATATTTTAAAATACCTTATCTAGGAAGGGGATAAAAGATTACTTTATATTTGACAAGTCAGCAGGAAATGTTGTCAGTTCTCAGGCAACTAATAAGCATGTTAAAATAATAGGACTGCAAAGTTAGCTGAAGAGAAAATCTGAACAAAAATAATCCATCTAAAATAAGGCATTCAGGAGAAAAATAAAAAAGAACATAGGGCCATGGTGGCTCAGTGGCCGAGTTCTTGCCTGCCATGCTGGAGACCCAGGTTTGGTTCCTGGTGCCTGCCCATTAAAAAAGAATATAGAACATGGAGTACAAATAGAAAACATGAAAGAAGGAGGATGCAATTTTAAAAGAATTTATATTAAATATGTGTACCACTTAAGCAGTCAATATTATCAGGTGATTTAAAAGGAAAACTTTCTTCTTCCTCTGAAGTTTTACAAAACTCACCTGTAATATACTTCAAAGTTGACATTACAAGTTCCAACATGCTCCAATATGTCCATACTGTCCCAATATTCCATGGAAACAGAAAAAAAGCACTTAATCTTGTGTAATTATGTTAAAGACATATAAACAACATTAATGAAAATTCTACAAATTGAGTGTCCTTTTATAACGACAATTTAGAATAAATCCCCAGGAAATTTTAGAAGTTTAAAATTGGTATGCACCTAATAGTATGGCTTTTGAAATATTAAAGATCTGCAGAAGACGGCCAAATAGACTAGCTCAAGCTTAGCCCTGCTTCATGAGAAAGTTAGAGAAGGGACTACCTTCTCCAACTTTAGAGAAGGTTGGGGAAGGTGACTGAGGTGGGGATTTGGGAGCGTGGCTGACTTGGGAGAGCCTTCTGCACCACATGCACCAGCCCTGGCTGCAGAGGCCAAGGAGCTGAGAGGCAGAAAGCTGGATCCTGGCACAGAGGTGCAGAGCCACAGAGCCACTGGGCACCCACATTCATAAGCATCAGTGTAACATACCCAACCTGCACCTATTCCTGCCCTGAAACAAATCACCACACTGAGTGCCCATCCTGTGCCCTGCCCATTGCTGTATAACCATCCCACAAACAAAAGGCCTTAGACTACTGAAAGAAATCAGTTTCCAAAGTAAATTGATCAAGATATTTGCATGCCACAAAGACAGCAGAAGATCACTAAGCATATTACAATGCAGACAGATATAGCTCTGCTTAATGACCAAATTAAAACACCAGAGGATACACAGGCATTGGAACAATTAATCAAAAATGTTCACACAATTTTACTTAATAAAATAGGTGGGTTAGCAAAGAATATAAAGGAGATCAAGAAGACAGTAGAAGAGCATAAAGAGGAATTTGGAAGAATAAATAGAAAAATAGTGGGATATTACTGAGTTTAAAGATTCTGTGGACCAAATGAAAAACCTACTACAGTCACAGAACACCAGATTTGAAGAGATGGAAGAAAGAATATGCAATATAGAGGACAGGATAATTGAATTCAAAGATTCAAAACAGAAAATGGCAAAAAAAAAAGATGGAAAAAATTGAATGGGAACTCAGAGAAATGATAGACAAAACAAAGCACAAGAATATAAGAAGCATTGGTGTCCCAGAAGGATAAGAGAAGGTGTAAAGGGCTAGGAAGAGTACCTGAGGATATAATAGAGGAAATCTTCCCAACCCTCATAAAGGACATAAATATACAAGCCAAAGAAGACCAAAGAACTCCTAACAGAATAGAGCCAAATAGGACTTCTTCAAGGCACGTATTAATCAGTCTGCCAAATATTGAAGAGAAGCAGAAAATCCTGAAAGTGTCAAGAGAAAAATATTCTACTCTATACAAGGGAAATCAAGTAGGACTTTGCTCAGACTACTCAACTTGCACCCTGGAGGTGAGAAGGCAGTGGCATGATATATTCAAGATCCTGAAAGAGAAAGATTTCAGCTAAGAATTCTGTACCCAGCCAAATAGTTCTTCAAAATTGAGGAAGAGATTAAAGTTTTCACAGACAAAGAATTCCTGAAAGAATTTGTCAACAAGAGACCAGACCTATAAGAAATACTAAAAGGAGTTCTGCCAGCTGAAAAAAAGACAAGAAAGGGTGGTCTGGAGTAGGGCACAGAATTGAAGAGTACCACTAAGGGTAATTTAAAGAATGTGAAGAGAAAGAGGGAAAGGAATACATACATCTGACAAACAAAATTAAAAAGATAAGATGGTGGAATGAAGAAACAACTTTTTAGTAATAGCTTTGAATGTCAATAGACTAAACTTACCAATTAAAAGATACAGATTGGCAGAATTGATTAAGAAACATAATCCAACTATATGCTGCTTACAAGAGACTCATCTTAGACACAAGGATACAAATAGATTGAAAGTGAAAGGATGGAAAAAGATGTTCCATGCAAGTTTTAATCAAAAGGAAACAGAAATAGTTATACTAATATCAGACAAAATAGAATTTAAATGTAAAGGCATCATAAGAGACAAAGAAGGACACTATATACTAATTAAAAGGTCAATTCACCAAGAAGATATAACAATGATAAATGTTTATGCTCCTAATCAAGGAGCTCCAAAGTACATGAGGCAGACATTGGCAAAGCTGAAGGGAGTGATTGAGGTTTCAACAGTAATAGTAGGAGACTTCAATACACCACTCTCCTCTATAGATAGAACCACCAGACCAAAGATTAACAAGGAAATAGAGAAGTTAAATAACTTGATAAATGAATTAGACCTAACAAACATATATACATTATTGTACCCTGTTCTAGTTTGCTAGCTATCAGAATGCAATATACCAGAAATGGAATGGCTTTTAAAGGGAGAATTTAATAAGTTGCTAGTTTACAGTTGTAAGGCTGAGAAAATGTCCCAATTAAAACAAATCTATAGAAGTGTCCAATCTAAGGCATTCAGGGAGAGTTACCTTGGTTCAAGAAGGCCGATGTAGTTCAGGGTTTCTCTCTCAAGTGAGAAGGCACATGGCAAACATGATCAGGATTTTTCTCTCTCATCTGGAAAGACATGTGGTGTACATGGCATCATCTGTTAGATTTCTCTCCTGACTTCCTGTTTCATGAAGCTCCCCAGGAGGCATTTTCCTTCTTCATCTCCAAAGGTCATTGGCTGGTGGACTCTGCTTCTCATGGCTATGTATTCTGCTCTCTCAGAATCTCCTGCTTTTTCCAAAATGTTTCCTCTTTTATAGGATTCCAGTAGACTAATCAAGACCCACGTGGAATGGGTGGAGACATGTCTCCACTTAGTCCAGCTTAACAACCACTCTTGATTAAGTCACAACTCCAGGGAGATGTTCTAATTGAAGTTTCAAACATGCAATCTGAATAGGGATTTGAAGAAATGGTTACCTTTACAAAATGGGATTAAGATTAAAACATTGCATTTCTAGTGTACACACATCCTTTTAAACCAGAACTTTCTACCCTCTGGATGCTAAAAAACATGTTTTTCCCATGTTCAAAATACATTAATTCCATCACAAAGTCAGAAAACTGAAACCATTCCAGTAACATTACAAATACAATGCAAGGTTAAAACCAGTACAAAGTCAATTACATGCATGGTCTGTTCTAAAGCAAAGTTCTCCTTTAGCTCTGGTCCTTTGAAAACTCAAAACAAGTTACTTGATGCCAACATACAAAGGAGGAACAGTCATAGAATACATATACCCATTTCCATAGAGAGGAAGGAACAAGAGTCACTGGACCCATACAGTTTCAAAACCCCCCAGGGCAAAGTTCTTTAGATTTTAAAATCTGAGAGTCCTTTCTCTTTGGGGCTTTTGAAAGCAGCAGTCCTACCCTTTCCAAGGCCTACACAGAAGGCTGCCTCTTTCTGAATGCAAACTTAGGAGACTTTGGGGAGACCACTTTTTTCTGAGCTCCACCCTCTCCAAACATCGGGTCCACACCCAGGCTCTTTGCCATCTCCAAGGCACATGCTCAACCCCTCCATGTGGTGACAGCCAGGCTTTCCCCAAAGCCCAAGGAATGTGCTTCATCCTTTCCAAAGCCTGAGGTGGCAGGACTCTTCCACTGCAATGAGGTGCCTTTGGGGCACTCTCACCCTCTCTATAGGCTTGAGTGGGTCTGCTCTACTGGCCTGAGCCTTCTTGACTTCAGACCCTAGCCTCCTTGGCTTTGCTTGGAAGATATTTTGCCTTCAATGTGTCCCTTCTCTGTCCCTCTCAGTCTTCAGTGGCAGTAGTTTTCTTTATACATATCCTGCAACACATTTGTTGGCTCTCTATGCAGTAGCCTTGGATCATGCACATCAGACAGAAGGAGTTTCCACAAATCCTGGAATACTCCAGTTCCAATCCTGGCTTTCTCTGAAATGGCTGGCTGGTTCCACATTTGGTTAAATCCTCATGCTGGGCACTATTCTCTGGGGCCTTACTTTTTAGAGGCCCAGAATTTTCCAGAACTTCAATTTCTGGTTTTGGTGTACCCAAGAGTTCAGTTCTTATCTTATTTCTTTCCTGTCACATTTCACTATAGCTGCAAGGAAAAACAAGGCTGTGCTTTCCACATTTTATTTGGAAATCTTTCTTCTAGATATCCAAGTTCATGGCTTTTAAAATCTGTCTTCCAGACAAAGCCACTAGTCAATTTTTCCAGGTTTTCTGCCATTTTAAAGCAAGGATTGCCTTTCTTCCACTTTTCAATAACAGATGCCTCATTTTGTGTCTTTAGAGTCTACCTTCCTACCAACAGTCTCTTCAAAGCAATCTAGACTTTCTCTATCATGCTCCTTGCAACCCATCCAAAATCTTCTTATCCATTTAAAAAGCCATCCCAACAGGTTTGGTATTTGCAACCTGCAGCAGCACCACACTGTTCTCAGTACCAAAACACCTTCTAGTTTGCTAGTTGCCAGAATGCAATATACCAGAAATGGAATGGCTTTTAAAAAGGGGAATTTAATAAGTTGCTAGTTTACAGTTCTAAGGCCAAGAAAATATCCCATTTAAATCAAGTCTATAGAAACATCCAATCTAAGGCATCCAGGAAAGAGACCTTAGCTCAAGAAGGCTAATGAAGTTCAAGGTTTTTCTCATAAGTGATAAGGCACATGGTGAACACAGTCAGGGTTTCTCTCTTATCTGGAAAGGCAGATGGTGAACACAGCATCATCTGCTAGCTTTCTCTCCTGGCTTCCTGTTTCATGAAGCTCTGTGGGAAAATTAATAAAATTGATGGGCCACTAGCAAGACTGACAAAGAAAGAAAGAGAGAAGATGCAAATAAGCAAAATCAGAAATAATAAGGGGTGCATTACCAGAGACTCTGAAGAAATCATAAGAGGATACTATGAACAACTATACACCAACAAACTAGATAACTTAGATGAAATGTACAAATTCTTGGAGACACACAAAGAAGCTACACTGACTCAGGAAGAAATAGAAGATCTCAACAGCCAATCACAAGTAAAGAGATTCAATCAGTCATCAAAAATCTTCCTACAAAGAAAAACTCAAGGCCAGATGGCTTCAAGGGGAGTTTTATCAAACATTCCATAAAGAATTAACACTAATCCTGCTCAAACATTTACAAAAAGATGAGGGAGAAAGAAATCTACCTAACTCATTTTATGAAGCTAATATCATTTTAATACCCAAACTGGGTAAAGATTCTATAAGAAAAAAAAAAACTGCAGGCCAATCTTTCTAATGAACATAGATGCAAAATTTCTCAATAAAATATTAGCAAATCGAGTGCAACAGCACATAAAAGAATTATACTCCATGACCAAGTGGGGTTTATACCAAGAATGCAAGGATGATTCAACTCAAGAAAATCAATTAATGTAATAGAGCACATTAACAAATTAAAAGGTAAAAATCACATTATCATCTTGATTGATGCTGAAAAAACATTCAACAAAATTCAGCATCTTTTTACGATAAAAACACTCCAAAAGATAGGCATCAAAGATAACTACCTCAATATGATAAAGGCAATATATGAAAAACTGATAGCCAGCATCGTACTCAATGGACAGAGACTGAAAGCTTTCCCCTTAAGATCACATACAAGACAAGGATGCCCACTGTCACCACAATTATTCAACATTGTGTGAGAAGTTCTAGCTAGAGCAATTAGGCAGGACAAAGAAATAAAAGGCATCCAAATTACAAAGGAAGAAGTAAAATTCTCATTATTTGCAGATGATATGGTAATATACTTTGAAGATCTGAGCAATCTACAGCAAAGTTACTTGAGCTAATAAACAAATTCAGCAAGGTGGTGGGATATAAAATTAATGGCCAAAAATCAGTAACATTTCTATACACAAGCATTGACCTAGCTGAGGAGTCAGTTAAGGAAAAATATCATTCAAAATAGCAACTAAAAGAATCAAATACTTAGGAATGAACTTAACAAGGGATGTAAAGGACTTGTACACAAAAAAACTACATAACATTGCTAAAAGAAAATGAAGAGATCTAAATAGGTGGAAAGATAATCCCTGCTCATGGATAGAAAGGCTAAGTATAGTTAAGATGTCAATTCTCCCCAAATTGTTGTACAGATTCAACACAGTACCAATTAAAATTCTAACAATCTACTTTGAAGGTTAGGAAAAGCTAACTATCAAATTCATCTGTCAAGGAAAGAAACCCTGAATAGCTAAAAGCATCATAAAAAAGAAGAATGAAATGGGAGGATTAACACTCCCTGACTTTAAAACTTATTATAAAGCCACATTGGTCAAAACAGCATGGAAACCACAGACGGGTGAACCATTAACTAATGGGGTTGAACTCCAATGTAAGGGAATAGGTAGGAATGAAGGTGTTTCTCTGGTGGGTCTAGAAGTAATATTACCATATTGAAGATGAGCAAAATTGAAAGGGGTTGTATAGACTTACATATCCCACTGATTCACACTAGGAATACGAATTAGTTCTCATAAGAATTACTTCAAAGATATGATTCTTGTATAAAGAGTGTCCAAGTGCAGGGTATGGGGGGAAAACTGCTATTGCATGTTATGAGCTATGTTCAAAAGGAAACCATCAGCACTACCACAGCAACAGCAGAGGTAAATAATGGGGAGAGGGACAAGAGTTAAGAGGAGATTTAGATTTCCTATTTGGTGAGGGTGTGTTTATTGGTTTTCTTTCTCTTGGAAATAATGAACTTATCTAAATTTGAGAATGTTGATGGACTTTGGACTTTGGGCCTTCTACATGATGCCTGATGAATGCAGTTGGCTTTTGGATGCACTGATGGAGAAGTAGATTGGTGAATGATGGTATATACTTATGAATGAAGTTTGTGCTGCTACCAAAAGGAATAAAGTCATGAGGTATGCAATGATGTGAATGAACATTTGGGACATTTGGTAAGACAAAACAAGGCAGAAACAAAAGAACAATGGTATGGTCACCTTTAGAAAATGCTTATAAAAAAACAGGGGCCTAGACTGTAAGCTTTAGAGCAGACATATTAAGTCCCGAGTGATGATTATTATTTCTGGATTTTGAGAGGTAGTTATATATATATAATCTATTTGGAGATAAGAATGAAACCAACAGGTTGGGGTTAAAGTAATTCAGGACATAGGGTTAAGGAAGATAGTATCTATATTTTAGAATGACACATATTATTTTTTTTTGCATGGGCAGGCACTGGGAATTGAACCCAGGTCTCTGGCATGGCAGGTGGGAATTCTGCCACTGAGCCACCATCACACTGCCCAGAACCACACATACTCTTTGAGACCAATGGAAGAAAGGTTTATTTGATCTGGAACTGGAATTTTCTGTAGTGCATAATCTAATTCAACCTACCTGTATAGCTCATTTGAACAATTGAAGCACAGGGAGCACAGAATAAGAAAGAGGTCCTTTAATCCTTTACAGGTTATTGTAATGCCTGAAAACATCCTAGAGTATATTAAGCAGATAATCAAAAGTATTGGCAAAGTCCCCAGAGGGAGGGGAGAAAGAATATAGAACTATTAAATCTTACCATCAGGGAATCCCCTGATACTGTGTCAATATTTTGGGACACCCAAATCAATAGGCCTCAATCATGAGGCTCACTCTTGTGAAGCTTATATAGGTAGCAGAGAAGCTTAGACTACCTGTAAGCATGCCTACAAGTTACTTCTGGAGGACCTCTGTTGCTGCTCAGATGTGATCTCAGTCTCTCTAAGCCCAACTCTGCAAGTGAAATCATTGCCCTCCCCATTACATGGGACATAACATCCAGGGGTGAAATTCTCCCTGTCAAAATGGGAGAATACTCCCAGAGATGAATCCAGACCTGGCACTGTGGGATTAACAAATTCTTCCTGACCAAAAGGGGGGAAAGAAGTGTAACTAATAAAGTATCAGTGGCAGAAAGAGTTCAAATAGAGATTCTACTCTGGAGGTTGCTCTTACACAAGCTTCAGGTTAGGTAGACCTTGCTATCCATCATAACCTGCCAACCCCCAACCAGGACCATTCCAGCCAATCCTGAAGAACAGTAGGGCAATATATAAGATTCCACAAGGGTTCCATGCACTAGAATAATTTTCCAGAAACCTACAACCTCCAGATGGGTCCCTGGTCCAGATGAGTCCTGAAACCTAGCCTGGCCTCTCCAGAATATCAGATAGTTCCATCTCCCTGCCCCATGTTAGTGACAGACCTTTCCAATATCAAAAATTTAGAATTGCCACAGGCCAAACAACCCTACAGAGAGGCATGGAAAGATTAGAGGTGATGGTGGAGTTACACATAGAAGATAGCATTTAACAAATGAATTTGATTGCTGAACCATTAAATTGATTTTAGTCTCCAGTATTTTAGAGCAAGCAGAAGTAAAAACCTAAAATTGTGTGTGGGCCAGAGTTGCTTAGGGGCAGAGTTCTTGCCTGCCATGCCAGAGACCCAGGTTTGATTCCCAGTGCCTGCCCATGCAAAATAAATAAATAAATAAATAAATAAACCTAAAATTGTGAAATTGTAGCCCATGTCAAGGTCTGAAATATGTTCTACAACTAATTGTGGTGTTGTTTCTTGAAATGTGTAGCTTTGTTGTATATATGTTATTTTTCACCTAAGAAGAAGGAAAAAAATGTCAATTGTGATGATAAAAAAATTTAAGTCCTCTAGTCTCCTATATTCTAGAGCACCTAGAAGAAAAAATCTGAGAGGATCATATGGGAGCCCATGACAAACTCTGGGATCTGTTCTATAACCTATTGCTGAGGAATGCTTTGAAAACTATTGTTTTTTTTATTTCTTTGCTTTGTATATATGCTATACTATACAATAAAGAAAGTTAAAGAAAAGAAAGAAAGTAAAAGTAAAAGTAAAAGAACTGCAATATGTAAGACCAAATCCAAATCAGGATTGGGGATTTTTGCATGACTGTTTCAACAATAGTTAGAATAAACAGAAAAGTTATCAACAAAACTAATAGAGTATTCGATCATCATGAACAATACATTTTGTTTACTTCCTTATATACAGAACACTGCAAAGAACTGGAAAATACACAGAAAAAAATTAATGAGTCAGTCATTTGTGTGCCATTGCTCAAGGCAGCAGCATTCACAGTGGTCTAAAGATAGAAGTAACTTATGTCCATCAAGATGAATAGATAGAGATGTGGTATATCCACACAATGAAATAATATTCAGTCATAAAAATGAACAAAGTTCAGATATATGCTATAGCATGGATGAACTTTGAAGACAGGTTGAGTGAAATAAGCAAAACACAAAAGAACAGATATTTTATTATTATACATGTATGAAATAACAAGAATATGCAAATTAATAGAAACAGAAAATATATTACATGCTACCAGGACTGGGGGGATTGGAGTGTTGATCAGTACTTAATGTTTAATAGGTACAGAGTTTCTGTTTGAGTGATGAAAATTGTTTTGGCCATGGACAGAGGTAATCATCAATGTTAGTGCAATCAATACCACCGAATTGTATATTTTAAAGTGGTAAAAATAGGAAATTTTATTCTGTACATATGTTACCATACACACAGAAATAAAAATACACATTCTTTCATGCTCTCAAGAAATGCTAGAGGTGAGGGGGGAGAATGAAAAGGATTAAAATGCCACCATAGTCATAATGTCAAAGACTGCAGCAGCTCTGACCAGGCAAAAAAGAGAAGGGGTCAGCTGTGCATGTCTTCTGAAGATGAGGGATAGCATTTGCTGATGGGGTGGATATGAGTTGAAGTAAAAAGGAGAAATTAAGAGCACAGCAAAGTCCTGTCCTGAATACCTGTTCAGGATACAGTCATTATTAATGGGAAAGGAGAAAATGAGGGGGAGCAAGTTCAAGTAGGAATCTAGAGTGTGGTTTTGGCACATTTGGTGTCCACTAGAGGTGTTGCAGAAGTGGCTGTGTAGGTATGGACTGCAAGGGAAAGAGAAGGAGATTATGCAACAGAAGGCATGTAAGTATAGATGGTGTTTAAAGACAAGAGACTGAATGTGAGCAGGAAGCAGATGAAATTGCTGAATAATGGAAGTAGTCAAAGGAAGACACCTGGGGGAAACACAAATGTTTAGGAATTTTGTAGAAAAAAGTATCTATCTAGAGTATGGAGAGAGAAGGGGCAATTAGATAACAAAAAAAGCAAAGGAAAATGTGGTCAACAAGTGATGAAAGCTTTCAAAAGGAAAAGAGAAACAAACTCGGTCAAGTACAGCTGATGAAGTAAATGAAAGGGAGGTAAGAGAGACCATTTTGGGGTATAGGAAGCATTTTAGAATTGAATTATGATGAAGGTGCCTTAAAACTGTACATTACTAAAAAAATTGTCTATTTAAATCAGGTGAAATTTATATTATCGAAAGTGTATTACAAAAGAGTTGTTTAAAAAGGAATTTCACATATATCTGATTGTAATTAAACTCTTACTCCCAGGTATCCACCCAGGGAAAAGGAAAATTCAGATTTATAAGAAGGATTTGTACATGAATATTCCAAATACCTCTATTCATCATACCCACAAATTTAAATGTCCACCAAGAGGAAAATAAACATTTTGCAACAAACTATTGAATACCTAATTCAATGATAAAAAGAGTGAACTTCTGATCCATAAAACAAAATGAATGAAACTTAAAACATATTTAATGGGCGGTCATTTGACAGGGGGTGCATGGTCCAGGAATCATCAAAACTAGTATTTTGAGTAAAAGTTGCAGGCACTAAAGAAGACATTCAAAACAATTTTGAATTGAACAATTCACCAAACACAATTCACAACATTTTTATGAATTTCAAGAACTGAAAAAAGCTGATATATGTTTATAGAAATCAGAAGAGAGGTATGTATGGTATGGGTAGGTATTAATTAGAAGTTATGTGAATTATTTATTTGATTATTGGAAAGGATTCATATCTTGATAGGGTTGTTTGATACTGTGAGGGCCAATGGGTAAAATGTTTTAAAGGTTCAACAGTAATTCAGTTAAGATCAACACATTTCTATATTTCAATATTGCATCAATTAAAAAATAAGAGAGAAATATGATCATTAGAACATAATGGAAACAAACACATTTCATTTTCCAAATCACTCTACCACCAACCACTTCAATGATAACAAGTCCTGGAAGGGTGTCTCTTCCCGGCAGATTCCAGGTGAAATTCTAGGGGGTTCTCTGTGTCTTATTGTGTCTGATGGTCTAATTTTATTAGGCAGTTCCTGTGCTAGCTTCATTGCAATGGAGGAGCTGTGACTCTCTATGAGCTTGGCTATGGGCTGATCACTGGAAGGCTGTGGGATGTGGAGACAGTATGGCTCCATGCCTCACATACCATAGCCTTCAATGGGAGACAGCAGCATCTCTAACTTTCATCAGCTTACTGGATGGTCCCTTATTGTTGTTCAGGGTTGTGCTGACTTTTAGAAGCTAACTTTATATAAGACAGGAAAAGTGACTTTCAGATGTTCTTGCAGCACATGTTGATGAGAAATATCAACTCCTTGACAAGGAGACTGAGTTATCCTTAAAGAATGACAGGTTAGAGAAAGTTTCTTTAAATTTATGAAGGCTTATAGAATCCTACTGAAAAGTGAAGATGTACTGATGGAAGAAATAACTTTGCTAATCCAAGAACTAAAGGAAGAGACACAAAGGCTCTGAACAAGAAGAGGCAATGGAGAAGATGCTAAAAATGCTGTTGCCTTTACAACTGAAGTGATCATGGTTTCCTCCTGCTTCTCTTAATGTGCTGTATTACATTAATTGATTATCTTATGCTGAACCACCCTTGCATACGTGGGATAAATCTCACTTCATCATGGTATGTATTTCTTTTAATATGTTTTTGAATTCAGTTTGGTACTATTTTTTGAGGACTTTTGCATCTGTATTCATGAAGGATATTTGTAATTTTCTTTTCTTGTGATATGTTTATCTGTCTTTGTTAATTAGTGTGATCCTGGCCTCAAAGAAAGGGTTGGAAAGTGTTCCCACCTCATCAAATTTTTGTAAGAATTTGAATACTGATTGCATTCATTCTTTTTTCAATGTTGGGTAAAATTTACTAGTAAAGCCATCTGGTGTTCTGCTTTCTCTGGGAGGTTTATGATTACAGATTAAATCTCATCACTAACAGTTAGTTTGTCGAGATCTGTTTCTTGTAGAGTTGGTATAGTAAGTTTGAGTGTTTCTAGGAATTTATTCTTTTCATTTAGATTGTCTAATTTGTTGATGTATAGTTGTTCATATTACCTTCTCATTAAACATTTTATTTCTTTGGGGTAGTTTTTATGTCCTTCCTTTCAATTCTCATTTTAATTATTTGCATTCAGTCTTTTTTTCTTTAAAGGTCTAGCTATACATTTGTCAATTTTATTGATCCTTTCAAAGAACAAACTTTTTAAAAAATTTTCTCTGTTGTTTTTTCATTTTCTATTTCTTTTATTTCTTCTCTGATCTTTGTTCTTTTTTTTCTTCTGCTCACTTTGAGCTTTCTTTGCTAACCCTTTTCTAGTGCCTGCAGTTATGGAGTTAGGTATTGGTGTTGAGATTTTTCTTCTTTTTAAATGTAAATTTAGGGCTTTCAATTTATGTTTGAGCATGATTTCACTGCATCCCATGAGTTTTCATATGTTGTACCCTCATTTTCATTCATCTCATGGTATTTTATGATTTGTCTTGTGATTTCTTCTTGTTTAACTTTCATACATTTGTGAATTTTCCAGCTCACTCTCATTTATTGATTTCCAGCTTCATTCCATCATGAATGGAGAGGGTGTTTTCTATAATGTTGATCATTTAAATTTATTGATACTTGTTTTGTGAATGAATATGTGGTCTCTCTTGGAGAATGACACATGCACACTTGAGAAGAATGTGTACTCTGGAGTTTGTAGGTGCAGTGTTATGTATATATCCCTTAGGTCTAGTTCATTTATCATATTTTTCAATTTCTCTATTTCCTTATTGTTTTTTTGTCTAGATGATCTATCCACTGATAAAAGAGGTGTAATGATGTTTCCAATTATTCCTGTAGAGATGTGTATATCTCCCTTCAGTCTTGACAGTTTTCCTTTATGCATTTTGGGACACCATTGTAAAGTGAATAAATGTTTATCATTATCTCTTCTTTGTACCCTGACCCCTCTATTAATATGTAGTGTCCTTATCTTTCCTTGTTTTGTTACAAACAATAAAAACTAGCTTACAGTCTATTTTTTCTGATAACGGTATAGCAACTCTAGCTCTCTAGTGGTTATTATTTGCATAGAATAGTTTTTCCCCATCCTTTTACTTCCAACCTACTGTGTATTTGTGCATAAATTGTCTTTTTTTGGATTGTGGGTTCATTTTTGTATCAATTCTGCCAATCAGTGTCTGCTGATTGGGGAGTTTAATTTATTTACATCATGTTATTATGAAGAAGAAGAGGTTTACTTCAGCCATTTGTCCTTTGTTTTTTATCCATCTTATATCATTTGTGCCTCTTTTCCCTTTATACAGTCTCCTTTTGTGTATAACTGATGTCTTCTGAAGTGTCTGACTGATCCTCTTCTCATCTTTGTATATTTAAATATTTAAAGTATTTTCTTTGTGGTTCTCTGGGGTTTCTACTAGACAACCTCCTTCCATAGTCTACTGCATTTAAAAGGTACTAACTTAATGTCAATACCAAACACTGTCTCTGCCACTGTGTCCCTCCGTTTCCCCTCTTTATGCTGTTTTGGTCACAAATTACCTCATTATATTTTGCAAAAAGTACACTTCAAGGAAATATGATGATGCCTTATTCAATTACATTCTAAATTATATAGGACTTAAAGTGTAGTTACATACTGAGGATGCAATATTATTGGGTTTGCATTTACTCATGTAATTACCTTTTACAGAGATCTTCACTTCTTGATAATGCCCCAGGTGACCATATCTTATTCTTTCTTTACAATCTGAACAATTCTGTCTAGCATTCCTTGTACTGCAGGTCTTTTGATGAAAAACTTTCAATCTTTGTTTATACATGAATGTTCTAAACTTACCCTTATTTTTTAGCAACAAATTTGTTTTAATGAATTAAACACCAAATATTAACTCTAAAAAGAGAATCCCACATAAACATACAAGAGAAATTAAAAGTGAATTAGGTTATGCCTGTCTAAGGTCATGAGCAATGAAAAAGTATACCTTGTGTGTATTTACCATGAAACCCAAATACAAAAACAAAAAACAACAAAGAATACTATTAGCACTTGGTAAAGATTAGATAGAAGAGAAAAAATGTAAAAAAAAATGACATATTTGGTTTTGAATTTGGAAACCATGTATTTATTAATTACCTCTTTAACTTAAAAACACCAAACCACTTCATTTTAAAGTGTTCCTCATCCAAGAATTTGGACAAAGCAATCACTCCAAAGTTAATTTAAAACTTTAGAAGGCAAGAATTGACAACTTATATGGACAGGTAGTACCAGAAAATGCTATTTGTTCTTTCATTAAGTTATTGAATATTCTGCTGAATGAAGCTGAATGTGAGGTTATGATTAAGGGAGAAGGGTAGGAGAACGTATGACACCAGAAGGAAAGATAGAGGATAAAGGCAGAGATGTATAATTTAGAAATTATATTTTGCCTAGAGTTGTCAATGATTGTGAATAAATGTACAAATAAAAAAACTTGTATGAAGGAGAACAAATGAATGTCAACATGGCAGGATGTTGAAAATAGGTATATGGAAAAAAGTACAATCAACATAAGGTAGTGTCTATAGTTAACAATAACACTGTAATATTCTTCCACTGAAAGTAATAAAGGCATTACGCAAACTAAATGTCAATAGGCAGAGGGGCATGAGATGTTACAGATTCCTTGTGGAAGGAAAGAAAATGTCTTCACATGCATTATGGTGGTGAAGGCATGTCTACACACTTAGGTTGTATTGTATCATGTGTGAATAAAACTGTTTTAAAATGAACGGAGACAAACAGCTACTAGAGAAAATGCAGAGAAAGAAATGTACTTATTCACTGTTACTAGGGAAAATGAAAGATGCAGCCTCTTGGAGGGAAGTGTGGTGATTCCACAGGAGGCTGGGTATGGGGTTGCCATGTGAGCCTAAAACCCATTGCTTAGTATACCTGGAAGACCTGAGTATAGAGACAGAAAGAGAAATTTGCATTCATGCACAATGAATGGAAGTGGCCAAAAGGTACAATGACTGATGAATGGAAGGGTGGGACTATGGCATATGCATACAATGGATGACTAAGTAGCAGCAAGAAGGAATGAACTTGTGAGGCATGCATCGAAGTTTATGAAACTTATACACTGTATGTTTAATGAAATGACAGAAACAAGGAGACAAATACTATCATGCCTCTATCATATGGACTAACTATAATATAAAAAGTTGGTAAAGAAAAGTTCTGAACATCAGTTATCTGGTAGGGGACAATACAAAGGGACCTAAATTGTAAGACCTTATAGCTGTCACATATATTCAGGAGTTGTAACTGCTATTTTTAAATTCTGAGATAATGAGCTGTTCACTTACAACATGGTCATTCCCAGAAACTTTGGGTATTTATGTGACACTGAGATGCAGTGTAGGAGCTCTGAGGCTATGAAAGTCATCAGTAACCTATATAAGAACTGTTTAAAAAGTTTAAAAAGTAATCAGACTTTGAGTCAAGGGATGAATGAAGTTGATCTGGATAGAACAAGGTAAATGAGAAAATGGTAAGTGATGATCTCATACATATTTTAAAACTTCAACTTCTGATTGAGACCAAAGGGAGAGATATTCATTTGGTGCAATATTTATATTTTGGGGAGGTCATTTCCTAATTTAATTTGTATCATTAGTTTAGTTGAATACCATATAAATACATGGAATCTTGAAAAGCACATGAGATTTTGTTGGTTTCTCCAAGCTAGTGTGATGCCCCAATATATCCCAGAGTAATTTGGGCTGTGGATAAAGAAGTATTTGGAAAGTCCCTTTGGGGGACTGAGGAGAAAGTGGGAAATATCCACCTTCACCATTTGGAGAATTTCTGATATTCTCACACTGATGCAAGCAGTGGGAACAAACAAATCAATAGGCTGAGCCCTTGAGCTTGGTGTCTGCCCCTATGAAACTTATTCCTACAAAGGACAGGCTAAACTTCCTTAAAATTAAGTCGAAGAGTCACTCCCAGAGAACCTCCTTTGTTGCTCACATGTGGCCTCTCTCTCTAAGCCAAATAAACAGGTAAACTCAGTGCCCTTGCCCCTACATGTGACATGACTCCATGGGGTATAAATCTTTAAGGGAAACATTTAAAAGAATTCCCTGAATGAGCCAGGACCCAGCATCAAGGTATTGAGAAAACCTTCTTGAACAAAAGGAGGAAGAGAGAGTGAAATATAAAGTTTCAGTGTCTGAGAGATTTCTGAGCCTAGAGTTTATCTTATAGGCTGTTCTTATGCATTATATAGATACCCTTTTTTAGTTGGTGGGATATTGAGTCAGTAGGAAGAAAGTACCTTGAAACTATTAAGCAGCATTCCTATAGCCTTAATTCTTGAAGATGATTCTATAAAAATATAACTTTTACAATGTGACTGTGGGATTGTGAAAACCTTGTGCTGGATACCCCTTTTATCCAGGGTATGCAGAAGAGTTAAAAAAATGGATAAAAAATAAATAATAGGGGGGATAAGGGGTAAAATAAATTGGGTAGATGGAAATACTAGTGGTCAATGAGAGGGAGGGGTAAGGGGTATGGTATGTATGAGTTTTTTCTTTTTCTGAAATGATGGAAATGTTCTAAAAAATGATCATGCTGATGAATATGCAACTATATGATAATATTATGAGCCATTGATTGTACACCAGGTATGTGGTGGGTGGTTGTGAAGATTTATCAATAATAATATGTTTTTTAAAAAATGTAACATGTTGTAAGGTGATGAAGAGTAATTAACTCAAGAAGAAAAAATTTTAGGGGGGGTACATTGTCTGGGAATCAAACTTAGGTCTCCTGCATGGAAGGCAAGCATTCTACCACTGAACCACCCATGCACCCTAAAACAATTTTTTAGAAATATTCATAAAATTTTAAAAAGTCTCTAGATAATCTAAAGAGCTACAAACAATAAAATAGTTTAATGTCTATTTTAGAAAAAAGTGCTAAAATCCTCTTTCATTGAAATTCATTTATTTCTCTTGTGTAACTGAGTAAGATTACTGCCACATCGACCTATTTTCTATATACTGTGAATGGCAAGGTATACATATCTTAAATTTGATATGTCACAAAAGTTAGAATGCAGTAAGTTTTCAATGCAACAGAAAAGTGAATGGATACAAATTACTTTAACCCAACAATTTGAATTGACAAATCAGTATTGTCAACATCACATGTGAAGGACAGTGTGTCTGGTTTTTAAATACTCTTCACTGTATTGTGGTACTTGAGTTTAAAAATATTTAGAATATTAAATATTCCATTTCGGTTAAAGGATCACAGTACAATCACCACCAAGCTGTTATTGTAATACACTTTTAGTTAGGGGTAAGGTGACCATTGGTTTGGTTCATGGCACAAGTTATATATATATAACTTGTGCCATGGTAAGGTAATACCAGGTAAGAGTGCTGCCACTGTGACTCTTAAACTGCATAGGACCAATTGTGGTATGTGATATATATATGTCACATTTCTGTCAAATTGAAACCTTATTTCTATAAGATTTCACATTGATAAGCTACAATATACTCTGAAAAAGTTGTCAGTCACTCACAGTGTTTTAGAAAACTATCTCAATTTGTCTTTATGGTGTAAAATGTTACAACATCTTTTGCTTTAAAAAAGGAAAAGTAAGATGCATATTCACACAATGAAGTTAAAAGGAAAATACTCATGCAAATAAATTATATAGAGATAAAATACACTTTAAAGATATGTGAGTTGTTTTGTTTACAATAGTCTGTAAAGCAGGCTGGGGTGGGGAGTGGGGGACAGCTGTCGGGCCCAGGTTTTCTCAGGCTGATGTGTGAACAGGGGACATGGTGAGTGTGGTGGGGAGATCTGGGGCTGTGAACTGGTGGCTCAGGGATCTCTGGGTGAGTCACAGTGGCAGCAGCAAGAACACGGTCAAAGCCTGATGCCAGCTCCTGCATCTGCACTCAGGCATTCCCTCCTCCGTGCCTCACATCCCATTTTTAAAATTTATTTTTATCTTTTTTTACATGCTCATTTTTGAAGGATAATTTTGCTGAATAAGGAAGTTTTGATTGGTTGGGTTTTATTTTACACAGAGTTTTCCCCTCTCTGGTATCTGATAACAAATTGGCACATAAAGTTTCACTTGTTTGTGATAAATCACTTTTAACCTACTGCTTTCAGGATTCCTTCTATATTTGGTAATTGATATCTCAATTAGTAATCATCTTGGAGTAGGTCTAATAGGATTTAAGCCAGCATGGAGTACCTGGTATTCTTGTACACCTATATTTATGTTTTTTGTGAGAATTGCTAAATTTTCAGTCATTATTTTATCAAATATTTTTCTCTGCCTTTTCCTTTCTCTTTTCCTTCTGGGCTTCCTTAATGCATAGGTTGGTCTCTTAGACTCTGGTCATGCTTTTTTTCTCTATATTTTCCCCTGTGATTTTGATTTTCCTGCCCTCCAGTTCACTGATTCTCCCTTTTTTTTTCAAATAAGCTACTGTTTGCCTCTAGTTTGTTTTGATCTCTATTACTGTATTTTATATGCCTATAAGTTATTTTATTTCTTTTTTAGACTTTCTAATTCTTCTTTCTTTTACACACTGTCTTCTTAACATCTTTCTGCTCTATATCCGCTTTAGTTTATGTCTGTCCATATTTACCTTTAGCTCCTTGAACTGATTAAGGAAATTTGCTTCTAATTCTTTGACTAGTTCTTCCACTGTCTGTTTCCTCTGAAGTTTTAGTTACTTCCCTTGAAGAAACTAACCATATAAGAAGATATAAACCATGTATTCTTGCTTTGTTTTGTTTTACTTTGTATCACTTGTGACATTTTGCCAATGTGACTTTTTAATTATTTTCATGGACCAATCCTGGAAGTCAGTTTCTCCCTTTTGCATAAGATTTTATAATAGAGTTATTGGCCATGGGTTAAAGCTATTATGTAAAGCTTGGTCCAGTTTGTACTGTATATTCAGAGCAGCCTGTGATTAATGTTACCAATATTTTAAAGTCCTCTGCACCTTTCCTTGCCCTGGGCAAGTGCCTAATGTTTTAAATTTATCTAATTTTGTATGACAATTTCACCTCTGGGATATGATTTCGTTTCCACTGCTCCTCCTCTGGGAGTACTGGACTGCTGTGGTTTCTTTTATCCAAATTTTCCTTTCCAACAGTTGTGATTTTCTGAACTGCTCTCCTATATCTCCTATGCTCAGTCCATTGTCCACCCTACTTTTAGAGGTTCAATTTGCCCCTTTATCACTTCAGGATTGCCTGCCACCTATAACTTCAGTGTTAGGTTGTCCTGCTCAAAGGAGCCCTAAGGGATCAGTGATTAAAAAGTCTGTACTTTTGTTTAGGTGTACCAGCAATTAGTAACTGGATTGGAAGTATGCATCTCTAGACAACAATTCTGCCATGGGTAATTCTTATTTTCTCTTTCACGGAGGCCACATTGTATGTGCTCACTTGTCAATTTCCTGCATCTCACCTAGGGTCCCCCTGCCTGAATATGCATGATCTTCACGTTACTGCTTATGGTGGCTCTACAATCAACAACCGTGGCAGGAGTTGACCAGGTAAGAGTGCTGCCACTGTGACTCTTAAACTGCATAGGACCAATTGTGGTAAACGGTCTGGGCTGGCAGGTCTGAATCACAGACATCCTACATTCTTTTTTCATGAGTTTTTCCTTTTTCAATTCTACATTTTTTATTCTTTCTCCAGTCTCTATCATCCTGCAGGCTTTCAAGAAAGTAGGGTGTCCATTTATTTACTTGTCTCTAGATGGAAACTGTCCCTTGTATGCTTTATCCCATCATCTTGATGATGTCACTATCCTCAGTTGATCCTTTTACACCTGCTATTCCACCTGGAAACTGCAGAGACTTGAAAGGGCAAGAAATTTCAGATTTGGATGATGAACAATGTTTGAAAATGGAAGGTGATGGTGTTAGAAAGACATTATGAAATCGTTCAATGTCACTAAATTGGGTTCTTAGGGTAAAATGAAAATTTTATGTTACATATATATTATCAAAAGGGGAAAAATAAGAGGCTAACTTTTGATTAAATACATAGTAAGTGACCTGGAATATAGTGTATGAATGAGAGGAGGTAAGTGTCGGGCCTTATTATGTGAATTAATTTCTGTAATAAATGGAACAGTGCAAATGACTATTACATATAATAGTACTACAATTCATTATAGAATTGAGATTTGAGCAGGCTCATGAGATGATAGAAGAGATATTCATTTATTAATTTATTCATTCATAATTTCAAAAAAATGAAAGTGTATTTTAAAAGTAATTCTCAAGCACTATACTAGACTCTAGAGGAAAAATGAACTCAAAATGGTTCAGATTCCAACTAATACTCTCTTTAAGTAACTTCACCCAAAACCCTGGTTTAAACTCAAGCAATATGACAGTAATTTATAACTCATCACATCTTGTCCAGAACACTTTTCTGAGACTTCTATCAGAATTTAGAACTGGAATTTCATGAGTACCTCAAATTAAACCTCTTCCCCCGAAGTTCTGCCACTTTCTGCTTGATCAGAAGGAATGTTACCATGACCTGTCCAATTGGTTAAGACAGAAAACTGGAAGGAGTCCTTGACACACTTCTCTCTCAACCTTAGACACAATTTAGTAATGCATTTGTGATTAATTCCTAAATTTCCATTTAGTTCTTCTTTATGATTTCTATCTAATTACCGAAATTCTTATTTTGTTCAAATATTATTTTTAAGACCTCCTTTTGTTGTTTGTGCATATTTTTCTTCAGATTTTTGATCATCTATATGAGAGCTGTTCTAATACTTTAGAAAACTAGATTTTGAGAATGAATACAATACAATATTCAAAACGTCAAGTTCCAAACAAAAATATTACAAAAATTACAAAGTCACAGTAAGACATGTCCAGCCATATCAAATAAGAATTCACTTGAAAATATTCCATAGGAAGCTCATTCTGTGGAATTTCTTTTCTAAGGTATTAGAACAGCTCTCATTTAGAGTTTTCCATAACCTTTTCTGAGCAGGCAGACAACCATGGGCTAATGGTTTTTATAGCAGCCATTTCCTTGAAAGCCTTTTCCTTGCCTCAGAGTTCTTTAGCCAGTTATTTTTATTACAAGTGTTTTCAGCTAAAGCTCCTGGGGAAGCTACCCTAGCTCAGGGAATACTCTGAGTCTGGTGAACTAAATGCACACCTTTTTTTCCATTATTTGAGCAAAGTGTCACAGAGGTTGAAGGACACAACTGAAATTGCTTGAGGACATGGTGCATATTGCTTTCTCTGCAAGGAAAACCAGCAAAAACATTGTGGCTACCCTTCTTCCAGGTCACCTCAGTCCAATGAATGGAAGAAAATATGCAGGCAAATTAAAATCTCACATCACAATATTACTGCACTGCAGTCACTTCTTTATGAAGTAAACTTCCTCTTGAGTGCATAATTTTTTGAATGGATCCCAAAGTTATTCAAAAATTGAGTTTGTGAATAATGTAAAAAAAGATAGCAGAGTAGGTAGTTCCAAAAATTGTCCTCTCAAACATCATTAAAAAGGCAAAAGCAGCTTTCCTATAAGTATGAAAAGTCATGGTTAAAGAATAAATGAATGAAGATGCAAACAACCCAATGTACCTCAACAGATGATTGTATAAACAAAATGTGATAGACACAGGCAATGGACTAATAGTTTGCCATAAAATGGAATGAAGTTCTGATGTATTGTGCTACATTGTTGTATCTTGGAAATGTTTTGCTGAGTGAAACCAGCCAGGCACAAAAGGGCAAATATTTTGTAATACGATTAATATTAAATATCTAGTATATACAACACATATAGACAGGTATTAGAGATTACAAGCATTAGGATGAGGGGAGAATGAGGTGTTTTAACTCAATACATACTGAGCTTATGTCAAGGGACATAAAAATTGTTAGTAATAAATGTGGTGGTAGTAGCACAATTTCATAAATGTAATTAATACCACTGAAGCATGCATGTAAAGATGGTTAAAATGGGAAATTTTAAGAGTCACCAGTATAAAAAAGTCTCTATCACAAAATTTCTTCTACCACTCCCAGCCCAAAATGATTCCTAACTCTTTAGTTTTTCAAATCATAAAAATAGTATCATATAGTATGTGGCTTTTGTGAATTACTTACTTTCACTTGGCATAATGTTTTTAAATATTAGTTCCCATGTAATGTTTTAAGGAATCATGCTTTCATTATTTTCTTATGATAGCAATGAACATGAAGAAATACTATCACTGGTTGTAAACATTTTGATGATGATGTACTTTGGCCTTTTACCTTTCATGATTCATAAGCTAGACTTTTTAGATATGTAGGTTTATGTTTTTCATAATTTGACAAACTTTTGGGCAGGCATATTTCAATTTTTTTCCTATTTTGATACAAACACAAGAGTTCATCCATAAGCAAAGTCTAAAATGGATTGGTAAAGCTCAAAATTATAATACAATCATTTTTCACAGTTAAGTTATATCACTCACTGATGCAGCAATAGGCTATTCATTGTTATGAACTTAAAATCATGATTACCAACATAACTTGTAAGGGAAAATCAGCAATAGTGACTCATCAGTTAATCTCTGCTGCTTTATCTACTTGACATTACTAAAAATGTTGTTTTCAGTACTTATGTTTTGGGCCAACATATTGGTCTTTAATTTCTCCCCAAATTTACACATCCATCACTGAGATATGGGATATTTTTCATCATGAAGAAGACATGAGACATACATTTCTGAAACCTTGGCAGTCCCAGACAAACCACATCCTTTTGTTAATCACCTTAAAATCAGCTTTCTATTGGAAGCCGCTATTAAAGACACCAGGCAATTAAAGCAACTTCCTGCTCACCTCCCCTATTCACAATTGTTTCAGTGAATGGAAACAATTAACAAGGATTGTTATAGCTAGGTACTCCAAAGAATGGAGGAAGATCTGAATAATGAACCCAGGTAAGAGACTGCAGAACAGAAAAGAAGGAAGAAAGGAAGGGAGGGAGGGAGAGGAGGTGTAAGGAAAGAAGGAAGGAGAGATAAAAAATAAAGGAAAATAAAGATAAAGAAAAAGATGCTGAGGCAGCAGAATCACAGACTGTGTTCATTATTGAGTAAAATATTTGTTATTGCATTTTAACTATACTTGTGCTTTATGCTGTGATTTTTCAAAGTGAAGTTTATACTTTCAGAAGAATTTATCAGCACAGTGATGTGGGAAATCCACAACATAATTCCATTCTCCAATAGACTTGCTTTAACAGAATTCTAGTGTATATACAAGTTTAAATATCAAATATAGATTTTTACCTATAAGTCTAAGAAATAATTTTATTGGGAATATCATGAATCCACCCAGCAGTTTGAGTTGTTTTGTTCATCAAGGTTGAATGTATTAACTGTCTAGGAAGTAAGAATACAGAAATATGGGGAAAAAGATACCAAAACTATAGCAAAATTTGCATTCAAAACTCACTATTCTAGTTTATATAGGCATGAAATAATCTCATTTTTCCAAAATAACTATATCTATTTAAATAAAAGAAACATTTTAAAGTTTAAAAAAGAAGACTAAATATTTATCAAAAGGAGATAATTTGCAAGTTGGGGAATGCTCTATGGTGAGATGAATGCACACCAATTTTCACCTGAGAATGAAGCAGCTTACATAGTAAATACAATGAGGGTACATAAATAAAAATGTGATTTGTTTTGTTTTACAAAAGCAATAAGAAAAACAATGTTTTTAAAAGGATGGGATGCTAACTACCAAAATTTATTTACCCCCAACAAAATTTCTGGTTCCTTGGAAATCAAGACCCAGCTTCAAAAATTGTCAGGCTATCCTAGCAGTTGTGCCACCTCAGGGAACCTCAGATAACTCATCTCACAAATTAATTGCTTAAGCATATGTGATCAATTTTAAGATATACAGACAAATTAGCTTTTAATTTTGTTGTGTAGAGATAAGTTGTCTTTTGCTTTAGACAAGTTGCCTCCACACCCTTAACTATTTAACACACAATTGAGCTAAAAATAAAATTTTAATTAAAAATTTTATTAAAAATAAAAACATAGAGGTTGAGCATAAGTGCATGAACATGAAGCTGCAGATTTTGAGACTGACTAAACTTTAATGAAAGATTTACAGTGAAGACCATAGAATTTCAGAAGACATGGAGAAGAAGGAGGAAGAAAGAAGGAATTGCAAGTATGAGAAATAACTAGATCTCAGCTGTCTCTGCTGTCACAATTGAAAAAGAAGTAAAGTGAATTCATAAAACACATTTCAGTATGTACGTGGAGAAATTTATTTTGACCATATGATCTTCTGGAACTAGATATCAAAATGACACCATTACTCATGGAAAGTGGACCATTTGTTTTTAAAATATAAGGAACAATTTGGAGGTGAAGAAAAATTGTTTATGTTATTTCTTATAGCAGAACAATTTCAAAAATTTGAAAATGGATTGGATACAATGAGAGGCTTCAGAAAGGATGGCGCAAAAATAATTGTCAAACATAGTTCGTGCTATGCAAATACATATGGGCTTTGGGTCAGGCAAGTCATGCCAAAGGAAGATGTTCATATTCTCAGAAATATAACAAAGAAAAGAGGACAAAGCCAGGGAAGCATTTTCTCAAAACTTCTCAGAAAGTGAACTCAGAAAGACACACCAGGAACTATGCATTGGATAAAATGATCAATCCTAGAACACAATTTACATTCTTTTACTTTGCAATGTTGCATTTTATTGCATAACTGAAACCATCACTTACTAACTTCCTTTTTCCATTCAAGTAGTCTGTCCCTTACTGTTTAAAAAAAGGTTTCATTTTTGTTGTTGTTGAACATCAACCTCCTCATGTTTATTCAGAAGAAGCTTGCTTTGCAGCAATAAAAGTTACTGGTTTCCTTTGTAGCACATGCTAAGGCTAGTTCTAGCCAGTTCAAGCCACTGGAACATGTGCAGTCAGGAGACGTCCTGACCTAAAATTACCTTTGCCTAAATATAATAGTAAAAATTATTTCCACCAATCATGCTAAGCAGTCATTTTGAACATATGATGTATGAAATAGCATGATTTGGAACTTAAACCTACCTGCAAATCCACTTTAATCTCACTCCATCCTTAACTATTCCCATAAACTTGCCCTCTCTAATTGGTACAAAATCCTTTCTCCCATTTTGCTTGGAAAGAGTGATCTGAAATTTGCCTGCATTATTCTCGCTTGTCAACTATTCGATAAACCCTTTTCCGTCTTGGAATCCTGGTGTCATTGCATTGACTTCTCTGAGAATTGGAAAGACCAGCCTAGATGAGAAGGTACAGGTCCTGTTGCTTATTATAAGATGAAATTTCATAGGGAAACTGTAGCATTTGCCCCTGTAAGTATTGCAAACTGTGCAATATATTTTGGTTTGTAGTGAATTATCTAACTACATTTGGTGATTCTTCCTGGTGGGCCTGTATAAAGCAAAGAAAATCTGAAACTCTGGATTTATGAAACTGGCAGGGAGCTAATATAATACTCATTTTGAGAGAGCACTATTAATGGGTATAAATATAAATGAAAGACTGAATTAAAAATAAAAATTACACTATGTAGAAAAATATCATGTGTTTGACTTGCAGATTTCAGTTCAAAATAATCCACGGATAAAATATTGGGATTAAATTAGTTTAAAATGTTATATTTCATGACATTTATTTATGTCTAGAAAGATAATTTTTTTATGATGTATTAATTGGTACTACTGTTGTGTTGCTGTACAGGTGTGTGGGTGTGTGTGTGGGTTACCCTTGACTGAATTAAATGCCTCTGATGGCAGGGATTTCAGAATCAGAATACACAGCAAACATTCCATAAGTGCTAGCAATTATCTTATTATAATGCACTATATTGTATTAATTCTATTTTAAGTCTCCTTGGATATTTGTATAATTTTAATTGATCATTTGAAATAATTACTATAAATCAGTAAAAGGACCACCTCTCTCATATGGTTTCCATGAGGTTAAAATGATATTTGAACAGTTATGAGAATAAAATTTAGTACATAGTAAGTACGCAGAAAATGTTTTAAGCAGCGTAATGAAGATGGCAACCAACTTCAAGCTCAATGAGTATAAATGACACTACACAGCCTGTAAAGTATTGGATGTTCACCAAAAACATAAACAGAAGTTGATGGTTTTTCAGGCTCAATATTATTCTTATACAAATTGTGTTTAATGATTCTCTTCACTTTCCTATTTAGGAAATACATATATTTCCTTTAAATATAATTGCTTTACCATTTATTCCCTGTAGAATGAGAGAGAAGTAGAATTTAGCTTATCCTCTATGTTTCTGCTCATGCACATAACCTCTCTGGTGGCAACATCCTGATCATCCTTCTTGTGTGTTGTGACCTCCTTCTGCACCCATTAAGCTTCTTTGCAGCCAAGCTTTCCTTTCTTGAGGTCACCATCACCTCCACAGTGGTGCCAAAGCAATATCCCTTGAGAGTCACAAGTCAGAAGTCTCTTCAACTTCCTCCTGGGATCCACAGAATTTTTCATTTGCCATTTGTAGCCCACTGAGGTATGTCATCATCATGAACAAACACACATGGGTAATATTCCTGCTAGGATCCTATGTGGGTGCATTTGTGTCAGTTTTGCCATCATCCATCTTTACTGCAATGCTACCTTTTTGTAGGCTAAATGTAGTCAACCACTTCTGTGACAGTGTCCAAATGCTAAAGCTGGTCTGTGTAGATAGCTCTCTGGTAGAGCTGCCATAACTCATCTCTTCTGCTGTGTTGCTTCTGGGTTCCTCACTGTTGACAGGCACGTCTTACACCTGCAATGTTAATAGTGGCCTCAGAAGTCCCTCTGTCCAGGGATGACAGAAGGCCTTCTCCACTTGTGCTTCCCACCTCACAGAGGTTACACTTTACGCTGGTAGCATCATTTTCATCTGTGTTTTACAAAAAAGGTAATGCAATGGATTACATGTCTTCTGACAAGCTCTTCATTGTCTTTCCTATATTTGTTCTTTTAGTTCCACCTCTTAAATACATTGTCTGCTATTTTGCCCTAAATCATTGGTGTAGTATTTCAAATAAGGCACAAAAAATGAAATGGATCTATTACTAAATTCCTATATCCCCCCACAAAACACACATTCCTGGATGCAATTAATGAACTGGATAGATTGATGGATATATAGACAGATAAGTAAATACATAGATAGAAATGCAAGAGTGAGAAGAAGATATATAGTTCAATATAGAGCCCAAAGTTCATTTTTGATAGGTTTCTCTGATTTAGTTGGTTATGTCATTGTTCTGAGCATATAATTAATCATACAATTCTAAATGAATGTATTCATTATTTAAAAATTAACAGAAGATAACAAAGCATGGTAAGTAATAACTTACAGAAATCTGAAAATCACAAACATTTTCAGATCATTATATTTAAATATAATTAGAATGATATATAAATTAATAAATAAAATTAATTTTACAATTAATACATGGTTGTGATCCTGACACATAGTTTAAAATATATATATTTCTTCTTATATCCTGCTATTTTTGCTGTAACACACAATGGATTCTTTTCTCTATTTTTACTATGCTATAATTAATTTTATGAACATAAATAACTTTGAATGATCTTAGTACTGCCAAGAGATGACCATCTCCTGGCTTTGGATTAATGTTTTATAACATTTCATATTTTTATCATACTTTTAAAAATGGTATTATTTCTTCAATTTTCTTATAAATTAGCTCATATTCTTATTCCCTGATTGCATTTTCTACCACTTTCACATGACACTGCAAATGAAGAATTTGGAAAATGATTTTGTGTTTTTCCAAAAAAAAATTGTACCTTAAGGTCTTTCATTGCTTTTAGCATTATACAGTATTGCCTTCCTATCTTCATATGTTTTCTATAAAAACACTTTTAAACTGAGAGATTTTTATTATCCCTTTATTTTTAAGATAGCAATAAGGAAATATTTCAAATATTACAATCTTCCAAAAATAATTTTAACTTTATTTTATTTGATGTGATATGCACAATTTTTAGTTTGGTGACCTAGTATGGCAGCATATAAAATTTGCTTTTCAGTCCTATCAGATCACTAACAATTTCTTAAAACTTTTTGCTTACTTGTTACATTTCTTTAAAAATATTATTTCTATTTGTATAGCTCATTCCAGAAAGAAAAATTTACATATAGTAAAGATGAAGGAATTCTGGAGTGAACACATTTATTTTCAAACAGGAATTGTTTTTGAGATTCATCCATGTTGTTATGTGTACTAATAATTTCTTCATTTTAAATTATGAGTAATAGTCTATTATATGAACATTTCACAGTTTATTGAATGTTCTTTCATAGAAACCTGTGCATTGTCCTTGTTTTAGTTTTTTTTTTAAATGGAACTGCCCCAATTTTATTTATTTATTTTTATTTTTTTATACATGGGCAGGCACCGGGAACCAAACCCGGGTCCTCTGGCATGGCAGGCAAGCACTCTTGCCTGCTGAGCCACTGTGTCCCCCCTGTTTTAGTTTTTAAAAATAAAACTGCTGAGAACACTCTTGCACAGTACCTTTAGGTATGTTTTCAGGTTCATTAGGTAAATAATGAAGGCTGAACTTGATGCTTCATAGGATAAGTGTTAAAGTTTTATGAGAAAATGCTCATCATTTTCAAATATTTAAAGTGTCTTACATCACCAACAAAATGCTTGAAAGTTTAGTTTAAATAGAGTTGACATCTTCCTTAATTGTTGCCAGATCTCTTAATTTAGAAATTCTGCATGTGGGATAGAATATCATTGTGGTCTTAATTATTTACCTTAACATATATGAACATGAATAAAATATTAAGGCATTAATCAAGTCTCTATAAATCAAAAAGGATTTAATCTAACAGAGAATATTTTCTAAGCACAATGGAATTAAACGAGATATCAGCTACATACAAGCAAAATTTTGGAAATTAAACAACATAAAATAAAACAATTTGTAAGTCAGAAGTAATTCACCAGAGAATTTTAAAATATATATATATGTTTGAATTCAATCATAGTGAATAATAACAGTTGAACAGAAATAAGGCAGTGCATTGAGAGAAGTTTACAATTTGAAGTGCTTATGCTAGAAAAGGAGAAAAGTAAAGGAAAAATGACTTACATTTCCAAAATAAGAAAGCAAGAAACAAAGATTAAAGTGATTCTCTGCTAAGTAAAAGAAGACAATAAAGAAAAGAATAGATTCAATGTATAAAAAATTAAAATGTAAAAGAAGAAATGACAGAAGCAAAAAGTTTCAGAGAAAATCAATCAAATTGACAACCATTGCGTAGTTTGATCAATAACAAAAGAATCAAATTATGAATATCAGGAATTAAGGTTTATTACTATAATTACACTGAAGCTACTCAGATTTTAGTGCATGTCAGGAATTTTGTCAAAAATGAAGATGCTGAGGGCTTCCAGTCAAAGAAGAAGGTGATGTAAGATTCTCCAGGCATCTGTTGTCCAACAGAATATTTGAACAACTGCTCAAACCTGGCAGAGCCATCTTCAGCTAAAGATATGCAGGAGTTGGGGTTTTTACTTTGCTAAAGTGGTTGAAATGCAAATACCATAAAATGGGTTGACTTTTACAATAGGTATTTGTTAGTTTACATGCTCACAGCACTTGGGCTCTGAAAATGTCAAAATCAATGTATTCCAGCAATTCTGGACCTCTCTGTCAAATGGCAAGGCATATGGCATCTTCTGCAGGAGCTTCTCTCCTGGGTTTTGCTGCTTTCAGCTTCTGGCTTCTTCATTTGTGGCTTTCTCTCTGAGCTGTTGCATGTATCCTTCTCTCTCAGTTTCTGTTCTACCTCTCCATTAATTCTCATATAGAGGACTTCAGTAAAGGGTATAAGACCCACCAGGGAAAAGCCTCAACAGAAACAAGTTGATCAAAAGTTCCTACTATGGCTCAGTGGCAAGAATTCTCACCTGCAAAGCTGGAGACATGGGTTTGATTCCCAGAGCCTGCCCATGCCAAAAAAAAAAAAAAATAGCTCCAACTGAAAATAGATTTACACCCACAGGAATAGGTTAAATTTAAGAAAATGATCTTTTCTGGGGCCCACTCCACTTCAATCTACCACACTAGACAAGCTCCAAATCAATGAAATACAATTTAAAAATGGTAGGAGATATTTTAATGCTCTTTCATCAGCAGCAGCAAATGTACTACACCAAACAATTAATCAATAATGGGGGAAATGATAAAGGGTATGGAAGAATTTGGCTTTCCTTTTTTGCTTTTTAAATGTTTTATGGACTAATGAAAGTGTTCTAAAATTGATGCTGGGGTTTATGCACAACTATGTGATGACACTGTGATCCAGTGATTGTACACTTCATGGGGTTTGTACAGTGCATAAATATATCTAAATAAAACCGCATTAAAAAACCTTGCTACATATGGTTTCATTTCTAGGCCTCTTTTAGTGGATAAAATGTACCCATTCTGAAAATAACAATACTAGAAGATGAAGTAAAATAAAAATGGTAGGAGAAGCTCCTAACCCCTTACACGTTCTGTCCTTACCCTTTCCTGTTTACCTCACCTCTGCTCATATTGTGGGTCTTTGGCCCACAGGGAACAGATTAACCCATATGTGCATACTGAACTGCCTGCATGTCAGATAGAATCTATGGTTTGGCAACCTGAAGGACTGAACAAGGGTTGTCATTACTGGCACAATCTTCCAGGACTTGCACAGGAAGCTGAAGCAGCTTTTGCACAGGTAAGATGTGTATGCAGAGACCCAGAATAAAGAAAACAAATATTGACAAATTTGGAGGAATAAATGTACAGTTCCACAGTAATAGTAGACTTCATCATGCCACTTTTAAAAATGGATGGAACACAGATCAATAAAGAAATAGAAGTGAACAATACACTAAATGAAAAGTATTAATAAGTGAGAAAACTGTGTCTTTTTTGTAATTTTGGCATCATTTTTCTGTAAACAAACATATGCTATAATTTTTTAATGCCAAAATTAATTGCTGATAAAAATTTGTTTCTAAAATGTAATTTGATTTTAAAACAACTTGTGTCATACTAATGAGCGTGAAGCTTCAAATATACAAACACTTTATTGGTCTTATAGGAATTTCAGAGATTTTAATAAATGTGGTTAATTTGGTATTGTAAAATAAAATGGGTAATATTTGTAAGACCTGCATGAGTCTGTGAGCCAATACTTTCCACATGAACACTACCTGATGCTACAAAATCATGCCTGCTCCTGGGTAAAACCTTCAAATTGGTAAATTGATAAAGCATTTAAATCAAATTGAATATAAAATGTTGATTAATATGATTTCAGCTTCCACACTGGAAATATTTTTTAAGAAATCACCACTTGTTGATTTCTGGTATAAAATATTATTATTAAAGAAGAATATTAATGATTACCTTAAAACACTGATAAAATAATCCTTTTTCTAAACATTAACATTTGTGTAAGATTATATTTTCTTCATACTCTTCAAATAAACCAGCATATTGCAATAGAATGAATAAAAAAGTAGATATGAATATTCAGTTATCTCCTAGTAAGCCAAGATTAAAGAGATTTTCAAATGTATTAAACCACACCTCTCTTCTCATTATTTTATTTTGGTTTTGGGATATTACATAATTTTAAAATATATTAATGCATTAAAATGTAAGGAAATATTATTTTTAAGTAAAAACAATTATTTAAACATGTATATGTTTTCATTCTTCATATTATTTATCCACTGGTAAAAGCTGCAAAATTATAAGACATTAAGCATGTTAAATAGTGTTTCTAAAGTGTAAAGGGCCCCAGAAATAAAAAAAACCTGAGAACAGATGTTTTATATAAATGCTATTAAATTTTTTCTGCAATATTTCTAAGAACCTCAGGTAGTACATTTTTGCATGTTACTTTGCTTATCATTACTCTCTTTGGAGGTCTGTTGTTCCATGAAAATAATAGTATGGCTTTATTAGACGTCTGGCTATCATTTACGTTCATCTTCATCTCCACATGGCAAATGTCTGCAGTGCCTCCATGAGTTTTACTCTTGCTATTTCAGTGAATTTTTGTAGCTTCTACCAAGCTGATAAAACATTCAGAGTTTTGCTTTTATATTGCCTAAAGTTCACATATAAGTGAGAACATGGAGTGATTATGAAAGTAGCTAAAAAGTCTACTAAAGCTTTGTGAAAGAAACCCTTGCTGAAGGCACTCACATCTGGTGTAGCCAAAATGTGCTATACAATTCAAAGGGAAATTTCTGCTCTCATCAATTTCACTTCTCTAATCACCAAATATTCCCTTACCACTCTCATAATTGCACTGATTTTTTAATACAGGTATGTAAAATTTTTGAATTTTGAATCTTCATTTCCATGACATGCCTTAGAGTTGCTTGGCCTGTCCCATATTCAGAAACTCACCTGATTGGCAGTTATTAATAAGCATTTTCAGAATAAAGACAAATGGGCAACCTTCCTCTAACCTGCTTGCTGGGTTAGTAACTCTCAGTCTGAGGGGAACCTACTATTGCTGCCATATGCCATGTATGAGGATTTATTCAGAGCAATTTTGGTAAGGGTCCTGCTCTGTGTTACAACTGATCTTATTTACCTTCTTTGTAAAGTCCATTCTGATATGTATCCCATTTTCTATAATTCAAAGAAACTAAAATTATGCATTTACATAGATAAAAGTCATATGAACTCTGTGCTGATTTGAAAGGATTAATATACCCTGGAAAAGCCATGTTCCAATCCTAATCAATCTTGTAGGAGCAGCCATTTCTTCTGATCCCTATTCAGCACTATATGTTAGAAACCTGATTAGATTATCTCCATGGAGATGTGACTCATCCAATTATGGGCATTAATTCTTGAATAGAGGGAGATATGACTCCACCCATTCCAGGTGGTCTTTGATTAATTTACTGGAATCCTTTAAAAGTGGAAGCACTTTGAAAAAATGTTGAAAATGATGAGAGTAGCAAAGACACAAGAACTACAGAGTCCACCAGCCAGCAACCATTGGAGATGAAGGAGAATGCCCCCATGAAGCAAGAGGCCTGGAGAGGAAGCCAGTAGATGTCATCATGTTCACCATTTGCCTTTCCAGTTGAGACAGAAACCCTGAACTTCATTGGCTTTTCTTGAGTGTTGCTAACCTGTTTTTGGTGCTTAATTTGGACATTTTTATAAACTTGTTTTAATTAGGACATTTTCTTGGCCTTGGAACTATAAACTAGCAACTTAGTAAATTCCCCCTTTTAAAAGCCATTCCATTCCTGGTACATCACATTCTGGCAGCTAGCAAACCAGAACAAACTTATTGCAATAGGTGGACCTTATTGGACCCTGATTTGAACAAAATTTAAAGAAATTATGAAAGAATGGGTAATCTGGGCCTTTCCTGATATGGAAGAATTGTTACTTTAGGGAGAAATGACTATGGCATTGAGGTTTTGTTTTTTAAAAACCCCTTAATTTTTAGAGATGGTTGAACACTTACAGATGAAATTATATTTGCTTGTATATAATCCAATGACATGTATAAAGGAGGAATGATAAGGTGATCATCATTCATGCAGGATGATATCACACAGAAGGGCTCAGTACACCACCTTCTCTTCTTTTGTGTATGTTTAAAATTTCTATAGTAAAACATTTTACAAAAAGTTAAAATAAGAAAGAGATCCTTTACTCTTGTGTAGATTAATATAATGCCTGGATATACCATGCAGTATATTAAGCAGATAATCAAAATTATTGGCAAAGTCCTTTGAGGGATGGGAGAAAAAATATGAAAGTATTAAACCTAAACATAAGGGAATCACCTGATACCATGTCAAACTTTATGGACACCCAATTTGATAGCATGCCCTTGGTCCTGAAGCTTAATCTTGTGAAGCTTATATAGGTAGCAGAGAAGCTTAGACTACCTGTAGGTATGCCTAAGAATTACTTCTGGAGGACCTCTTTTGTTGCTCAGATGTGGCCTCACTCTCTCTAAGTCCAACTCTTCAAGAGAAATCATTGCCTGCCCCCCTATGTGGGACATGACATTGAGGGGTGAAAGTCTCCCTGGTGATGTGGGACATGACTCCCATGGATGAAGCTCGCCCAGGCACCATGGGATCAACAGTTTCATCCTGACCAAAAGGGGGAAAGAAGTGTAACTAATAAAGTATCAGTGGTAGAGACAGTTCAAATAGAATTGAGAGGCCAGTCTGGAGATTGCTCTTATGCAAGCTTCAGTTAGACCTTGCTACCTATCGTAGCTTGCCAAACCCCACCCAGGACCATTCCAGCCAATCCTGAAGAACACCAAGAGCAATATATAAGATTCCACAATAGTTCCATACACTAGAGTAACTCTCCAGAAAACCACAACCTCCAGATGGGTCCCTGGACCAGATAAGTCTTGAATCCTAGAGGGCCCAGCCCCTCTAGCATATCAGATTGTTCCATCTCTCTACCCCATATTAATGGCAGACCCTTTCAACAGGAAAAAATTAGAATGGCCATAGCTCAAACACCCCTGAAAAAAGGGGATGGGAAGAACAAATGTGATGGTGGAGTTATACAGAGAAGTTAGGATTTAACAAATGAATATGAATGCTGAATCATTAAATTGATATCACTTTTAATCTCCAGTATCTCAAAGAAACTAGAAGTAAAAACCTAATATTGTGGAATTGTAGCCCATATCAAGCTCTGAAATATGGTCTACAACTAAGTGTGGTGCTGTGCTTTGAAATTTATAGCTTTTTTTGTATGTTATTTTCCACAAAAAAAGAAAGAAAGAAAGTCAATTGCGATAATAAAAAAAAGTATTTTAAGCCTTCTTGTCTTTCCTATATTCTGAGATAGCCAGAAGGAAAAATCTGAGAGAATCATATTGTATCCCATGATAAACTCTGGGATCTGTCCTGTAACTGTGTGTGTTGAATAGTGCTTTGAAAACTATTACTTTTTTATTTGCTTTGTATATGTTATACCATACAAAAAAATGTTTTTAAAAATGTCAATATAAAAAAGTTAAAAAAAACTACTGGTCAATTTTTGCTTGTTTTTTGTTGTTGTTGCTAACTTTAGATAGCATATGGCTTTCCTTCCTAATATAATGTTAATCCAAACCCACATAAAATTTAATTTTATTTGGTTTACATGATTCATTAATATATTATATTGTAGATATTAATATTTTAAAACTGACACAACTGAAAATGTATTGAATGAAACTTTTTGAACACTTCTCTTTTGTTAACAAAAAATAATTGTCGCTAATATTTTTGCTAAAAAGCACTAGTACACTTTTATCTACTCTCAACAGCATACCCAAATAATTCCTACTAATTGCAGTTGAAGGAGAAATGTCCTCTATGCAGAGTGAAACCACTAGTTCCTTAGGGCTCTCAAGATACATAGTGCATATGTATTCTTTCAAAAGAATACTTATATTTATAAAGAATCCCAAAGCATAATTGTTTCTATGACTACAGGTAATTATGACTTTCCAGGGAAGAATAAGCCAGGATCACAAAGTTTGTAAAGTCTTTATAACTGCACAAAAGTAATATTTATGTTACAGAAGATAATAAATTTGTTTTGCAATTTCTCAGTTATATTTGAATATTTAAATTCATGTGGTTCTTTAAAATGGCTAATGAAAAATTCAGTGACAAAACTGTGATAAATCTCAAGATCATTAGCAGGTGTACTTCTTTTTGCTCCATATTATAAATTGATTATCAGAGAGTTTGAATATTTTTCTTCTGACTTTGTTATATGTCTCTAGTTTTAAAAATGGCAACTGCATAAACTGCATAGACTGCATATCAAATACTAAAAATATAATGATACAGAAATTACTGAGATATTGAAATAGCACAAACTATGCATCAAGTATAACTTGAAATGGATTGTAAAATATAGCTAAGAAATTCAAAGGTAACAGTGAGTTACCATAGCATTTCATGGAAATCAATCCTTGTTAGCAAAAAATGTTCCGTGGTACATAAATGGATAGGTTAAGATATCCAGCGAGGTTTTCATTTATGAATAACTTCTTATATTTTTGTCAGATATTAGGAACAAGGTATGTTTTATATAGATTTCTATTATATATTGCTAACAATTGTTGAGAGATAGGTACTAAATGAGTGAAACCTCTTTTAGCCCATTTCAGTGTCTTAATATTCCCAAAGTAATAGGAGCAGGAATACAACCTCGAACTCACTCCTTCTCTTACACCTAAGTCATTTACTATCATGATGCCCTCTGAGGTAGATGTTTGAAAACCATCTCATAGGGAAACTTGAGAAGTTGGACAGATCAAGGAAAAAATACATTCTAAAGCAATGGAGGATAGGAATGAGACTTCTAATTTTTTTTAGAAGTAATTGATCAATAACGATGTATGGTTTTGAAAAAGGAAATTTAAAGGTCATCTGAAATTTTTGTTATATTCAACAATTAACACATTAGTTAAATCTTATCAATGTAAACACTGAGCACTATTTTTGATATTTAATAAAATCTCTGCTTGAAAGACACTTTCTTCTTGGGAGGATTTTGATGACTGAGTCAATCTCTTTATTTGTGACTGATTTGATGAGGTGCCCTATTTCTTGTTGAATCAATATTAGCTGTTCATACTTATCCAGGAAGCTGTCCATTTCATCTACATTGTTTCATTTGTTAGCATATAGTTGCTCATATGACCATTTTATTTCCTTTATTTTTGCTGTGTCTGTCTGTAGTTATTTTCCCCCTCCCATTTCTGGTTTTATTTATTTGCATCCTCTCACATTTTTGTTAGCCAAGCCAAGGGTCCATTGACTTTATTGATTTTCTCAGCCAACTTCTGGTTTCACTGATTATCTCTATTGTTTTCATATTCTGTTTCATTTCTGTCTGCTCTAATTATCATTCCTTTGGTTTGCTTTGGGTTAGTTTGCAGCTCTTTCTCTTGATTTCCCAACATGAGCAGTTAGTTCCTCAAATTTTGCTTTCTCATTTATTGATATAGGTGTTTAGGCAACTAGATTTCTCTCAACACTGCCTTTACTATATCCTAGTTTTGCCAAGTTGCTTACTCATTTTCACTTGTCTCAAGATATTTATTTATTTTTCTTATAATGCTTTCCTTTACCCACTTGTTTAAAATATGTTGTTTAGCATATATATATTCGTGAATTTTTCAGCTTTCTGCCTGTTACTGACTTCAAGAAGATGTTATGTATAATTTTAAGATTTTAAATTTATTAAGACTTGTTTTGTGACACCACACATGGTCTATCCTGAAGAATGATCAATGCTCATTTGAGAAAAATATGTATCTCACTGTTGTGTGGTTTAATGTTCTTTGAATGTATGTTAAGTCTAGTTCAGTTATCATGCTATTAAGAATCTTTGTTTCTTTGTTGATACTCTGTCTAGAGATTCTATCAGTTGATGAGAGAGTGTGTTTCAGTAGCCAGCTGTTATTGTGGAAGAGTCTACTTCTCCCTTCAGTGTAGTCAGGGTTTGTCTCATGTATTTTGGGGCACTCTGGCTCAGTGCATAAATATTTTAATTTTTTTCTTGACAAATTATCCTCTGATTAAAATATAGTATCTTTCTTTGTTTTTTTTAATTCTTTTACATTTAAAGTCTAAATAATATAATAAAAGTATGACTACACATGCTGTTTTCTAGCTGTTGTTTGCATGAAATATATTTTTCCAAACTTCCAATTTGAACCTATTTTTGTTCTTGGTCTAAAGTAAGTCTCTAGTAGACAGTATGAACATGAGTCCTCTGTTTTCATCCATCCTGCCAGTCCATTTTTTATTGGAATGTTTAATCCACTGGCATTTAATGTCATTACTGTAAAGACAGTAATTTTTTAGTCATTTTGCCTTTTATTTTATATGTCATTTCTCATTTTTAACCCCTTTACCTTTCCCTATAGTCTTCCCTTCTATACTCTTTTCCAAAACTCTCTTTCTTGCCTTTTCCTATCTGCCTGTAGCATTCCCTTTAGCATTTCTTTTTTTTTTTTTTAACATTTTTAAAGTTTGAAATTTAACATATGTACAAAAAAGCAGTATGTTTCCAAGTACATTTTAACAGGCAGTTATAGAGCAGATTTTAAAGTTTAGGATGGGTTACAGTTCCATGATTGTTCCTCTATTTTTATCTGTTTCAAGACCCTAGAGAACAAAAATATCAGCTTAAAGATTCAGCAGTCATATGCATTTGTTAAATTCTATCTTCTCTTTTTACTGCTCCTCTTTAAATAATACATATACATGAGAGCAATAAATTTCAAAGTACAGCACAACAATTAGTTGTAGAACTGATTTCAGAGTTTGGTATGGGTTACAATTCCACAATTTTATGACTTAACTTCTAGCTGCTTTAAGGTACTGGAGACTAAAAGAAATATCTGTGTAATGATTCGTTAGTCATACTCATTCATTAAAACCGACCTCTGTATAACTCCACAATCAACTTTGAGCTTTCTTCCACTCTTTAGGGGTATTTGGGCTATTCCAATTCTACCTTTTTCATTTTGGAAGGAATTGCTGGTAACATGTGATGACAGGATGGATCTAGCTGATGTTCTGGAAGGGCTGACCTCTCTGTATTTCAGGACTGATCTAGTCTAGGGACCCATCTTGAGGTTGTAGGTTTTGGAGAGTTACCCTAGTGCAGTGACCTTACTAAAATATTATATAAAATCATAGGTATTCTTTAGCATTGGCAGGAATGGTTTTGGCTAGGGTTTGACAAGTTATGATAGGTAGCAATGTCTAACTGAAGCATGCATAAGAGTGACTTCCAGTGTAGCCTTTGACTCTATTTGAACACTCTCAGCCAGTGATACCTTATTTGTTACACTTATTTTCCCCCTTCTGATTAGGATGGCATTGTTGATCCCATGGTGCCAGGGCCTGGCTCATCCCTGAGTGTCATCTCCCATGCTGTCAGGGAGACGTTCACCCCTACATGTCATATCCCACATAGCGGGGAGGGCAATGGTTTCACTTGCAGAGTTGGGTTTGGAGAGAGAATGCCACATCTGAGAAACAAAAAGGTCCTCTTGAGGTGGCTGTTAGGCATACCTATAGTTAGGCCAAGCTTCTCCTTACATCCATAAGCATCACAAGAGCAAGCTTCAAGATCAAGGGCTTGGCCTATAGATTTGGGTGTCCCTAATATTTGGCACAGTATTCAAGTTTCCCTGGTGTTAAAGTTTAATTGTTTTATATTTTTTCTTCCATCCCTCAAGGGACTTTGCCAAGAATTTTTGATTATCTGTTTAATATACTGTGGGGTATATCCAGGCATTACATTAAGCTATACAGGATTAAAGCCTTTCATTCTTATTCTGGGCTCCCTGTGTTTGGATCATTTAAATGATCTATCCAGATAAATTGAGTTAGATTATGTGCTACAGAAAACATAGGTTCTAAACATAATACTTTCTTCCCTTTGTCTCAGAGAGTAGGTGAAGTTGTAAAATATGGGCAGTGTCTTCCTTATCCCTATGTTCCCCATTATCTTTCATCCCAACTCAATAAGCTTCATTCTTGTCTCTAACTACCAGGTTGTACGTATATAAAACACCTCATAATCCAGAAATAACAATTACCACTCCAGACTAAATGTGACACTATAAGGGCTGACAGTCTAGGCCCTAGTTTTCTTATAAATATTTTCTAAATGAGATCATGCAATACTTGCTCTTTGTTTCAGTCTCATTTTGCCTCACCAAATGTCCCACACGTTCATTCACATTGTTTCATGTCTCACAATTTCATTCGTTTTTGTAGCAGCACTGATCACATGTTTACATCATCATTCACCTATCTATTTCTCAGTCAGTGCATCTTTAAGCCCCCTTTATCTACTAGGCTTCATGTATAATGTCTAAAGTCAACAGTTCATTCAACACACTCAATTTTAGATAATTTCATTGTTCTCAAGAGAATGATAACCAATAAACACACCCTCACTAAACAGAAGATCCAAACCTCCCCCTAACTCCTGTCCCTCCCTGCATTATATTCCCTGGTATTGCTGTGGTAACGTTAATGTTTTCCTAGTAAACATAGCTCAGAGCATACAGTATCATTTTCCCCCTAAGCCCCAGAATTATACTGTCTATGTACTAGATCCATACCTTTGCAGCAGTTCATGCAAGAGCTTATTTCCATTTGTAGTATTAACTGGTAGGACACATGAGTCTACACAACCCCTTTTCAATCATGTTCACCTTCGATATGGTAATATTACTTATAGACCCACTAGTGAACTACCTTCACTTCAGTCTATTCCCTTATAATTTAGTTCAACCTCATTAGCAAAACTAACCACCCACCTCAAGATTCTGTTCATCTCTAGGTCCCCTATATTCTGTATTATAAACCTCTGATATTACCTTTACCATGGTCATAAAAGTTGAATCATACAGTTACCTGTCCTTTTGTGTCTAGCTTATTTCACTCAGTATTATGTACTCAAGGCCAATCCATCTTGACATGTGGTTCAGGACATCATTTCCTCTTACTGCTGCATAATAGTCTGTTATATGTACATACCACATTTTGCTAATCCATTCATCTGCTGATGGGCGCTTAGATTGTATCCATATTTTGGTGACTGTGAATAGTGCTGCTATGAATATCAGTGTGAAAATCTCCATTTGTGTCATTGCTTTTAGCACTTCTGAGTACATACTGAGTAGTGATATTGTTGGGTCTCAGGGCAACTTGATATTTAATTTTCTGAGGAACCACCAGACTGTCTCCCATAGTGGCTGTACCATTATACATTCCCATCAACAGTGCATAAGTGTTCCAATTTCCCCACATACTCTCCAATGTTTGCAGTTTCCTGTTTGTTTAATAGCAGCCATTCTTGTAGGTGTGAGGTGATATCTCATTGTAGTCTTGATCTACATTTCCCTTATAAGAATGAGAATGAGAGTGAACATCTTTTCATATGCTTTATAGTCATCTGTATTTGCTCTTCAGAAAAATGTCTATTCATATCTTTAACCCACTTTATAATTGAGTTGCTTGTTCTTTTAGTATTGAGTTGTATGATTTATTTATACATCCTGGATACTAAACCTTTTTCTGATGTGTGATTTCCAAATACTTTTCCCCATTGAATTAGCTGTCTCTTCACCTTTTTGACAAAGTCTTTTGAGTCACAAAAGCATTTGATTTTGAGGAATTGCTATTTATCAATTTTTTCTTCTGTTTCTTGCCTTTAGTATTGCTTGTGTAGAAGATTTCTTGTTCACAAACTCTATCAAAATCTGTGTTTCTGAAAATATTTTAAACTTGCCCTCATTTTTTTTTTATTAACGGAAAGAAAAAAAAAGAAATTAACACAACATTTAGAAATCATACCGTTCTACATATGCACTCAGTAATTCTTAACATCATCACATAGATGCATGATCATCGTTTCTTAGTACATTTGCATCGGTTTAGAGGAACTAGCAACACAACAGAAAAAGATATAAAATGTTAATATAAAGAAAAGAAATAAAAGTAGTAATAATAGTAAAAAACAACAACAAACAAACAAACAAACAAACAAGCAAACAAAAACAAAAAAACCCTATAGCTCAGATGCAGCTTCATTCAGTGTTTTAACATGATTACTTTACAATTAGGTATTATTGTGCTGTCCATTTTTGAGTTTTTGTATCTAGTCCTGTTGCACAGTCTGTATCCCTTCAGCTTCAATTACCCATTGTCTTACCCTGTTTCTAACTCCTGCTGAACTCTGTTACCAATGACATATTTCAAGTTTATTCTCGAATGTCTGTTCACATCAGTGGGACCATACAGTATTTGTCCTTTAGTTTTTGGCTGGATTCACTCAGCATAATATTCTCTAGGTCCATCCATGTTATTACATGGTTCATAAGTTTATCTTGTCTTAAAGCTGCATAATATTCCATCGTATGTATATACCACAGTTTGTTTAGCCATTCTTCTGTTGATGGACATTTTGGCTGTTTCCATCTCTTTGCAATTGTAAATAACGCTGCTATAAACATTGGTGTGCAAATGTCCATTTGTGTCTTTGCCCTTAAGTCCTTTGAGTAGATACCTAGCAATGGTATTGCTGGGTTGTATGGCAATTCTAGATTCAGCTTTTTGAGGAACCGCCAAACTGCCTTCCACAGTGGTTGCACCCTTTGACATTCCCGCCAACAGTGGATAAGTGTGCCTCTTTCTCCGCATCCTCTCCAGCACTTGTCATTTTCTGTTTTGTTGATAATGGCCATTCTGGTGGGTGTGAGATGATATCTCATTGTGGTTTTGATTTGCATTTCTCTAATGGCCAGGGACATTGAGCATCTCTTCATGTGCCTCTTGGCCATCCGTATTTCTTCTTCTGGTAGGTGTCTGTTCAAGTCTTTTTCCCATTCTGTAATTGGGTTGGCTGTCTTTTTGTTGTTGAGTTGAACAATCTCTTTATAAATTCTGGATACTAGACCTTTATCTGATATGTCGTTTCCAAATATTGTCTCCCATTGTGTAGGCTGTCTTTCTACTTTCTTGATGAAGTTCTTTGATGCACAAAAGTGTTTAATTTTGAGGAGCTCCCATTTATTTCTTTCTTTCTTCAGTGCTCTTGCTTTAGGTTTAAGGTCCATAAAACCGCCTCCAGTTGTAAGATTCGTAAGATATCTCCCTACATTTTCCTCTAACTGTTTTATGGTCTTAGACCTAATGTTTAGATCTTTGATCCATTTTGAGTTAATTTTTGTATAAGGTGTGAGATACGGGTCTTCTTTCATTCTTTTAGAAACTTGCCCTCATTTTTGAAGGACAGTAATGCCACATAAAGAATTCTTGGTTGGCAGATTTTCTCTTTTAGTATCATAAATATTTCATGCCACTGCCTTCTCACCACCATGGTTTCTGCTGAGAAAAATCCACACATAGTCTTATCAAATTACTTTGTATATGATGGATCACTTTTCTCTTGCTGGTTTCAGAATTCTCTCTTTTTCTTTGACATTTGAAAATTAGTAAGTGTTCTGGGGAAGATTTTTCCAGATTTCTAAAGCTTCTGAAGTGCAGTGTAACAGAAATGGATTGGATTTTATAAGGGTTATTTATTAAGTTCAAGTTACAGTTCTAAGGTCATGAAAATATCCAAATGAAGGCCCACAAGAAGATACCTCTTCAGATGAAAGACAACCAGTTTCTGGAACACTGTTAGCTGGGAAGGCACATTGCTGGCAGTAGCTGTACCTTGCCCCTGGTTCACTGCCTTCAATTTCTAAATCCAGTGGCTTGCACTCTGAGTATCTGTGGGTCCTCACTTAACTTCTCTGTGGCAAAATCTGGATTTTATCTCTTAACTTAACATCTCAAATCATCTGTGTCTTGTTTCCATTTCCCAACTCTCTCTATTGGTTCTGAGCTTCCTCTCTCTTTATGACCTCTTTTAGGGATTCCAGTTATCTAATTAAGACCCAAGTTGAATGGGCTAGGCCACATCTCCATCTATTCAAAAGGTCTCACCCACAATTGGGTTGGTTGCATCTCCATAGAACCAATCAAAAGGCCCCACCCAAACAATAGGTCTGCCCCCTCAAGACTGGATTAGGATTAAAAATGCCTGGATTTTCTGGGATACATAACAGTTTCAAAGAGCTAATAGGTCTATTTAGATGCATTCTGCTTGAGGTATGCTGTGCTTCTTGGATGTGTAATTTTATGTCTTTCTCAGGAGCTGAGAAATTTTCAGTGATTGTCTCCCCCATTTTTCTTTCTGACCTTTTTTCTTCTCTTCCCCCTGTGACACCTGTAACATGTATATTTATTTGCTTCATAGTGTCATTCAGTTCCTTCAGATCCTGCTCATATTTTTTTCATCATTTCCTCATCTGTTCTATTGCTTGTAGGATTTCACATGTTCTATACTCTCACTCACTAAACTTTTCTACTGACTTCACCTCTACTGTTTTATGTCTATACCATGTTTTTCATCTCTTCTTTTGTTCCTTTCATTCCTATAGGTTCTGTAATTTATTTATTCAATTTTTCAAGTTCTTCTGTTGGTCATCCTTTATCTTGTATATATCCTTCACCTCTTTTGCCATACTTTCCTTTAACTCATTGATTTGATTTAGAAGATTTGTTTGAACACCCTCAATATTGTTTCAACTCCTATATCTCATCTGAAGTTTCAGTATTTTCCTTTGAGTAGACCATATATTCATGCTCTCTAATATGATTCATAATTTTTTGCTGGTGTCTAGGCATCTTATTTCCTCGGTTTATTTTAGAAGTCATTTTCTCTCTTTTAACTAGGGTTTTCCTCTTGATTGGCTTTTTCTCTATCTGCTTTTTGACATTCAGTTCAACTTATTCTAGACTATCATGGTCAGGTTCATCTTTCATCTTGGCCAGATGGTGGTGTCCATTTGGTTGGGGAAGTGCTGGCCTGTCTGCTGCTATGAGGACATTTCATAGAATTAAATCATGATCACATTGGCTGCATCCAAAGCTGATTGCATTTGTCATCAGCCAGATGGAGTGTCTTCTGCATCAGCCCAGGGGGGTGTCTTCTGCAATGAGTGATGCTTAATCTAATCACTGGAAGCTTTTTAAGGAGGATTCAGAAGAGACAGTCTCTCTTCCTACTATGGCCAGTGAGTCTTTCCTGTGTTGTTCATCCAGACTCTTCAGAGGAGTCATCAGCTTCACAGTCTGCCCTATGGATTTTGGGCTCTACATTCCCATGGCTATGTGAGACACTTTTATGAATTTTATATCTACAGATATTTCCTGCTGATTCTGTTTCTATAGAGAATGTTAGCTAATAAATAGACCTTAATTGTAGCTTCTGTTTAACTGATCAGAATTTTTCACCTCCTGTTTTTCTGGTTCTTGCCTTGCCACATAGGATAAACCTCTCTTAGATCTTACCAGACCAGACAGGCTCAGGACTCATGAAAGGGTGTAATCAGTATCAAGTTGCTCTGGGGATGAGAACCAGCAGAGTACAAAGCCAACATGTATAACCTCTTGATTCTGAGCTTTTCATGTCCTACCCAGCAAGTGGTACTTGCCAGTCTCTTGCTTCCTATGGGTATGAAGTGTTACAGTGTCTTTAATTATCAGCAGACACTGTCCCTCCCTTAGATGTAGCTTATAAAGACACTATGACAGAAGGCAGATTTAAACTGTTTCTGTTTTCTAGCCCCTGGTGTCTGAATACTCTCAACAAGAGCCACCCCTCATGCTGGGCCATGCATCCACATTTTTGGGAGGGAAGATATGCCCTTTAGGGGATTATCTCCTTCATCAGACTAGTTACTTTGTTTCTGAGAAATACCTTAATTCTGCTCTTGTCTGGGGCAGTGCTGACATTGAAAATGCCCATGGCTTGCCTTAATGGGTTGCTAAAAATTAAAAAAAAAAAAAAAAAAAAAAACAAGGATCAAGAAAGAAAAAGAAAGTCCTTTTCAGAAATGTTCCCCTGGCTCCTGAGTTTGCAAATCAGGATCCAGAGTTGGTATCCAGTTCTATGTGCCCCTTTTCTTGGGACCCTGTCCTTTCCCAGTATTCTGAACTCAGTTAATTAGAAAGCACTTGTTTTATTTTTTCATAAGCCCTTTTCCTCTCCTGGGGGAAAGATCTCTGAATTCTTTTCTTGTTTGCTCTGGGTTTATCTGTCCTTGGAGCTTTCATTCAGCAGTCTGTATTCGTTAATTAAATCTTCAGTTGGCACTTGATTGAACTACCTTCTGTTTCTCCTAGTAGAGACTGCTTATTTTTCCCATATGGTAGTGATTCAAAAACAGAATATTGTGCCGGTTGTGGTGGGGGGGACACCAGCCTCCATGCTTGTGAGACTTTACTTACAGTTATGCAGTGTGCTCTTGGCCTTTCCACCCACCCCAGATTGGTTCATGATGTGTGTTAGTTCTCAAAAGTTTCCCAAACAATTGCTCTTCACAGTTCCTGGTTATTTACAAGCTCCCCTAAAGGATGAACTAAATTATACACCTCTCTACACCAACATCTTTCTTGAACCACCTCAAGTTTTAGCTTATATTTGAGATATGTATTTAAATTTGTAATATTTCCCTGTAAATATCTCAAGTTTTCTTATTTGAATATATCTTGTTAACATGTGACAATAAGCTCTAAATCTCTGTGCCATCATTTTTCATATTTGACTTTTTAATTGAATATTTTATGCATTCTTCTTTAAAGTGCTTTTTATATAAGCAACATGTTTTGGAGAATTATTATGATAGTTCAGAGCTAAAAAATTCTATGGAAGCATAAGAAGATGGTGTCTATGCTTTTTACATAAGTCCATGGTAGTGGATACTGCCACCCTGTAAGGAACTATTGAATGTTTTAAGTTAGAGAAGAATTCCTTGTAAATTGGTTTGCCTGCACGACACAATCTTGCTTTTGCTGTATGATGCATTTTCATCGTACATACATTTAGAAGGTATAACCTTAAGATTGAAAGAGTTTTATTTTTCTCCTTCCTAATGTTTTACTCAGCATTCTGATATCCTAGCAACATATTAGTCTCTTTAGATCTCAGAACTGAATTTTTGAAGGCTTCCTTTTTAACTTGAAGATCCAACCTGAAAATATTTAGTTTAGGGAAGTTATTAATATTTAGCTACATCTTGAACAATTGACAAAACAACCTCATTATGGCTCAGTATTTTTTATTTGACATAGAAGAAAAAATTAAAAATGAACAAAGTTCTCCTGTTATAACATCTATTAGCCCTAGTAAAAATCTGAACTTTTTTCATACTCATCCAATGTCTGAAATTTATATCTATATTTTCAATGTTTGACAATTTAGGAATCAGTCCTTTTCTTTTATTCATGTAATTCAATATTATATTTTATTCATTTCTTGACATATCTAAGTGTGTGTCTTAATTAATGTGTCCAGCATGTGGTACACTATATTAATAAGAAAATCTAAGTTTTACATTCCTGAAAAATATTTTTTTCAAAGTTGGGTTGTCATATTTAATTACCAATTTTATTTTTCTCTCAGGATTAGGATGCTCATTAATTTTTCCTTACTTTCAATGTATTTTATTACAAATATATATTGTGGGCAATATTCTTCAAGATTTCTTTTTTTTTTACATGGACAGGCACCAGGAACTGAACCCGGGTCCTCTGGCATGGCAGGCAAGCATTCTTGCCTGCTCAGCCACCGTGGCCTGCCCACTTCAAGATTTCTTAAGGCATTCAAAATGTACTTCTAATATTAGAAATTCTATTTATACACATATACAATATTCTTAATCTGTAATATTCATTTCTCATAGCATGTCACAGACACAAAATCATCCTTTATCTCTTTGAATATGTTAACTGGAGATATTTAAGTGGAACACTCCCCTATTAATTGTCTCAGTTGAGCTTGGACAAGAATCACAGTGTGGTGGCCTCAGCCCCCAAATAATAGGGCATCATTTGTTTTCTGTCCATCCTGCTGCTAACAGTTGTAGAAGTCACTGTCACCTGTACATTGGTATTATAAAGGCCTAAGAATTGCAATCACCCCCCCAACCCCATTGTGTGTTGACAAGTGAAATCTTTAAGTTAAATAGATTATGGACCATTTTGCTTGTTTTATTTTTAATATTTTAGTGCTCTCCTTATAAGAGGATTGTATTCTAGTACACCATTGTATAAAACCTAACCATGTGGCTATCAGAGGCCTGATAAATGACAAAGAACAGGAAGAGTGTACACTCAAAAGTTGAATTATAATCTTCCTTCATGTGTTTTCTTTTTGACACTTGTGTAGAATTTACTCCATCAACTTGGATTCCAGAATGAAGAGCTGCAAACACAAATTATACATGAATCCTGAGTGAGAAAGAAAATCATACTGATAGTTGGGGGAGTGATTTAAGCATTACAGAGACTAACCAACTATTACAATGCCACACTATTTTCTAAACATGCTGTACCTTTAAATATTCACAGCAGCAGTTTTTGAAAGTGTTTTTGAACTTCCTCATCAGTTCTGTATATGGTCAAATTAAAAAATTCTTCTATTGTGCTGTGTATGTGTGATCATGATTTTAAGTTTTAATGTACTTTATTGATAATCTGGATTTGCTCTTCAGATAAATGCCCACATTACATATGAAAGATCCTTTCACCTTCTTACATAGAATTTTGTGCTCTTCTATATACTTTGAGGATGATAAATTCTTAGCTCTAATATGATTAAATCTTACAATCTTTTTCTGTGTTTGTATTTTGTTTCTTGTATAAGAAATCCTGACCTATCTTACCTCCTGGATATGTTCTTATTTTTCTGTTAATCCTTTGAAATTTACACTTTCATATTTGTTATCTTTATCTGCATCATTCATGTCTGATGAGCAGTAAGAGTAAAATTTCAATTTCTCTAATATAAATAAATATCCAACTATCCAAGAACTGAAATTTACATGTTATAATCGCTGTACTACTATACGCTCCCATGGCCACGTATAAAGTGTTTTTGTATGTGTCGGTAGTTGTCCTTTCATCATTACAAATATCTTTCTTTTTTTCTGCACCAATGCCAAATCAACTCAAATGAATTCGTCATAAATTATGTAGTGGAAAACTATAATTTCAATTGAACTAAAATTGTTCTTTATGAATTGAAATGCTTCAAGAAATGCAAATGAAAAATGTTGAGTTTAACATGTGGATTTTTTAATTCATATTTTTAAAATGATAAATAATTGTGTCAGGAAACGGTCTTGTGGAATATTATGTATTCATTAAAAACAGATATAATTCCTTGGATGGAATTATGATTTTAGGAGCAGTAAATACTAAGTGAAATATTTGCCTTAATATATGGTTCTCCACTAAAGAAGTGATTTAAAGTGATAGGTGATTTGTATGATTGCATTTTTAATTGAAATTTGTGCTTTTAAGGGAACCAATATGGATGAAGCTAGGATCAGTACATTTCAGAATTTATGGCCAAATTTATGGCTGTAGTTCAACTTTCAAACAATAACCTCAAGGAAATGCATAAATATCAATGGATATTTGATTACTTTGTGGAATAAACTTCTAGCAACAAGTTTAAACCATGTTTACCTAGGTATACTGGATATATGTTGTTAATTGAAAAGGGAAAATTCATCATATCCCATTTCACAGTTAGTGCTCAACAGATAATTATAAAAATAGTCTTTATACACTTACCCTGGATTCTGAGAGGTGTACTGTATTTCTCTCTCATGTCATAACCTGTTTCCACCATGCAAGTAATGATTACCCTGATTTAAAGTGCAGATTCATAGCATATTAACAAATAAAGCCAAGTTTTCACCATTATTTAAAATACCAGATGCCCCTTCAGAGATGGCTTTAGCAAAAAGGCGTATTTTAGGAAAAAGTTATAATATCCCAATACATTATTGCCAGGCTTAACCCATGAGGTACTGGTTTACGTATTTTATTATTTAACCCACTAAGTTTTAATTTTATGTTGATTGGAAAATAAGTATGCTATTTCCAAAGCAGATTAGTGCTACATATGTCATTTTTGAATATTCTTATAAGGATATTTTATTCTATTGCATTGTTTGATTGTCTTTTTTACACCTATGCCACAAGTTTAATAACTTTATTTTAATAAAACTGATACCTGTTAGGTAAATCCTTTCACTTTTTCTTTCATGGTAGTGTTCATGCTATTTGTGTTTCATGTGTATTTTTGGAGTCACTTGTCAATTTTTATAGAAGACAATCTCTGTGGATTTTAAATTTAATATCATTTAATAAATAAACATAACTACATCTTTATCATATTTTGTTCTCCAACAAATATGGTCCAAATATTTGTCCATTAATTTATATATTTAATAATCATAAATGAAAAATTTACTTTTCTCTATGAAGCCTGATAAATATTTCTGCTACATATATACCTTTTTCAAATGTAGATTTTTTCTTTCAAAATTACATTTTCTATTTTCTGCTACAGTATTATAAGTATTTCATATTTATTTCTTGAATTTTGTATCTATTGCCTCCTCAAATTCTATTCAAATAAAGTTCTCATAATTTCTTATGTATATTTGTATCTTCCACATAATTTATATGTGCTGCTAATGCCAATGTTGTTTTTTCTTTTCCAGGTAGCTTTCATTTAAAGAAAATTTCTTCTTCCTCTTCTTGTTTCATTGTGCTGTTTAAAAAGTTGGTGAGAGTATTTACATTTCTCTGGTTCCCAATCAGAAGGGTGCTTCCTCAGCAGGCACAGTTCTTGCCTGCCATGCCAGAGACCCGGGTTTGATTTCCTGTTCCTGATCATGCAAAAAAAAAAAAAGGTGCTTCCATGATGCATGTATTAAGTTCTGTGACATTGACCGCTGGAATTTCCTTTTAATAGTTGTTTTTATCATAATAAGCACTTTCCCTTATAAGGAAAAATCATCAATGATTATTTCATTGTGACAGAATTATTTTCTGCATTCATAACAATGGTCTTATAATATTCCTCCTGTGTTATCTGCTATTGTCAATTATTGCTATATTTAGCATTCTAATTTTGACATGTTTACTATTTCTGAGATGAATACACCTTGATAATATCTTGTATCCATTTGATTTATGTTTTGAAATATCTAATCACTTGAACATATCCACATATATTCTATCATCTCACTGTTTCAATGTTCTTTTTCCTGAAAAATCCTATCATTTTTTACTGATTTAGAATGTTAGATTATATGCTTTATGTATAAAGATATGCTAATTCCTTCATTTAGTGTTTCCATTATATTTCAATTTGATATATGTTTAGAACTTTCTTCTCCTTGATATCCACATAAAGTTCATTCTGATACGCTACCAATTTTACTTTTGTTCATTAGCTTATAGTCACTTGTATTTGAGTGGGTATATTTTAAGCAGTGTATGATTTTCTTTCATACCATAATTTTAGCCAAAAACCTTAAGAAAATAAAATTTTATTGAGAATTACACAATTTTATGGATTTACTATAATGTGAGTAATTATGTTTACAATCTTAAATGAAATTGAAATTGTAGTGAATCTCAGTGGGTCCAGGAAACTTTTTAAAATAATTTTGTTAGTTTAACAAATATTTTCCCTAATTTTAATACTAAAAATGCTATCACAAATTTAACTAATCTCACTCATATATACAAAACATCCTTACCATTTAAGAGTTGAAGGAAAGCTGGCTTCTCTGGAGGATGAAACCACCAATTAACTAGGTTTCCACAGGTATGACTCACATGTGTCCTTCATAAAAAATAACAATTTTACAAACAATTCAAAGGCAGAAATGTTCATTGATTTTGTATAAATGTGAATCTTCCTAAGAAGTGACTCCTTGAATTTCACTCACTGAAGAAAGAAACTGACTGGCAAATTTTATCAAATTTCTTTAAATTGTTCTAAAGAAATATTCATGTTATAGAAGAAAAGTTTGTTACTTCATTTATCAGGTATAGCTATATAATTTTAAATGTGTATTTCCTTAAAAATAATAAGGAATAATTCACTGACTTAGCTGTGGCATGTCACCAGATAATTAGTATATTAATTATTTCTGTTCAATATTATAACTATGTTCATGGACTGAATGTTTCTTATGAAAGTGTTTAGATTATTAATTTTTAACAGTGGTATCTGAAGAAATTTACATCACAAATAGCCTGCACTCAAAAAATAGAAAACATATTGATACAAAAACTTATGAGAAGCTAAAAGTGTTAAAACAATATGAATTAAATTCTTCTTGTGTTGCACTCTAAAGAATGGCTAAGAAATTTACAGGTAAAAGAAAGTCACAAGTGATTTTATGGAAATTTATACAGGTTAGCAATAATAGTACTTAAAATAGCTGCATCATTATATTGATAATTCTTTCACTCTCCAATATCTTAGAGCAGCTAGAAGTAAAAACCTAAAATTATGGAATTGTAACCCATACCAAACTCTGAAATCCATTCTACAACTAATTGTTGCCCTGTGCTTTGAAATTTTTTGGGTTTTTTTTTTGTATATATGTTATTTTTCATCAAAAAAGAAAAAAGAGTCTACTGTGTTGATAAAAAATATATATTTATTCCTTCTACCTCTGCTGTTCTGGAGCAGCTAAAAGAAAAATTCTGAAATGATGATATGGTAGCCCATGACAAACTCTGGGACCCATCCTGTAACTACTTGTGGAAGAGAGCTTTGAAAACTATTGCTTTTTTCTTTCTTTGTTTTGAATATATGTTATGCTATACAATAAAAGAAAAACTTTTAAAAATGTGCATGGAAGAAAGTAATTGAACAGGAACTAGAAATTGCTCTCGTTATGTTGTAGTACATCTGAAAATTGTGATGTAAGTGATTTCTAAATATCATTGAGGTAATAAGGAGCATGGAAAAAACTTCCAACTCTTTGTTATATACTGGCTATTTTTTTAACCACCATGATACACTTTGAAGAAGATGTAGGGTAATTTTAGCAGAGGGAAAATTGAAAAATTGGTCTTCTAGACCAAGAAGAAAGATACAATCTGAAAAGAGTGAGGATGAGATTGAACCTCTAATGATCAATAGCTAATGAATAATTTATATAAAGCAGATTCAAAAATAGCAGGAAGTCTTTTTTGTCTCTGTAATCTGTCTCTTAAGTCAGTATTTCAAGTGAATCACAAAATATTTTATTTACTATTTAATGAAATTATTCTTAAATAATTTCTCTTCTTCATTTAATTGAGGATAATAGAAGAAAGTACACATAATTGAAAATATTATTATAGAAAAACAATGACATGAAATATTTTGCAAAGACACTAGAAATTCATATGAGTATGACCAAGGTAAGCACATTATCACCATCATCATCATCATCATCGTCATCATCATCACTCACAGGAGTAATAGACAAAATTACAAAACATATAAAAAAGACATATAAATGAAATATTAATTAAAATAGAATCTTCAGAATTATAACTCTCAATTCTAGTTTTTACACATATGATAATTAAATGTTATTGAAATTAGATCTCAACAATGTAACTAGTTAGTATTGAAAGAATAACTAAGATTGAAATAATATTCACTCATGATTTAAAATATCTCTAATCACGTGTAAAAAGCTGAAGTTAGAACAGTTATTACTGAAAAGGAAAAGAAAAATCTAGAAAAATAATAGGAAAGAAATTTGGAAAGAATGTTATCCTTTCATTAATATTGGAATTCATGCCTGAAGGCAGGAAGCATGCTTTGTGAAAAAAAAGTATAAGGTGGGATGCCATTAGGAGGTAATCTATGAAGGCATGTGTGCAAGTTTGAATATATACTATATTCCATAAAAGCCATGTTTTAATCCCAACCCAATCTTGTGAGAGCAGCCATTTCTTTTAATGCCCATTCAACACTGCAGGCTGGAAACTTTTGATTAGATTATCTCCATGGAGATGTGTCACACTCAATTGTTGATGTGACATTTGATTAGGTGGAGATATGACTCCACTGATTCCCACTGGGTTTTGACTAGTTTACAGGAATCCTTTAAAAGAGGAAACATTTTGGAAAGAGTGAGAGATGAAAGAATCTACAGAGTCAACAGAGAGAACCAGAAGAATCTTCAGAGGTGACAGACACAGCAGAGGCATGGATGTTTAGTGATGCTTAGAGTCCAGAAGATGCCTCTGTGTGCCTTCCCATTAAATGCTAGCAAGCCAGAACCTGGAGAGAGCCAGAGGATGCCAAGAGATAAAAGCTAGCCCCAGAGAATAAAAATGAAGAACCTCCCCACAGGGACAGAGGCTGAGAACAAAGGATCCCAGCAGCAAGGGACAAACAGATGCCAGTCGCATAACTTCCCAGCTGAATAAGCTGTTTCAAATCCAAAGGCCTTTCTTGAATCAAGGTATCTATCTATGCATTCTTTAGTTTGGACATTTTTATAGGCTTAGAACTGTAAACTTGTAACCTTAATATATTCACCTTTTTAAAAGCTGTTCCAGTTCTGCTATATCATATTCCAGCAGCTTGCAAACCAACACAGGGTTTAAATGGGGTAGAGTGAGAACAGGGAAACACTGACTACACACTTCCAACAGGAATATAGCATTGATTAGAATCTGAATCATGGCTACCTCTATGGATATTGCTGCAAAGGTTGAAAGAAAGGGCTAACACCCTAGTCTTATAGATGAACTGATATAAAATAAGGATGGGAATAATCTATTTGGCATCTTTTGAATTAACACTATTCTCAAAAGTACCACAGAGACATTCATTAACTATGTTACACAAATACAGTGTGGGGAATTCCAACAGAGAAATGAGACAACAGAAATCAGCTTAGTCCCCTGGTACATAAAGAGAACTGCTAAATACTGTAGATTTTCAAATGAATCATGTCAGGACTGAAAAGACATTTTCTAGAAGTAATGTAAATGTGACAATAACTGAAGTGTCATAATTTTCAGGTGCATAGGATTTGGAGATTCTGAATGTTGAAACTAATATATCTCAGCAGAGTTGAGGAGGAAAATAAGAAAATACAGAGGGATATTTGTAAATTTCCATTTTATTTTATTTTTTTGTATGGGCAGCACCAGGTGTTGGACCGGGGTCTCCGGCATGGCAGGCGAGAACTCTGCCAGTGTGCTAACATCACCTGCCCTATTTTACTTATAAAATACTCCATTTTCTCTCATTTCTCAATGCTGACTTTCTAGTAGAAGCCATATATCGGTGTCTATATATACATTATGTTTGTGAGTACTGTGAATGCTTCCACAATGCTTTTTAGCAGCATCTTATCTATCACTGTATAGCCTTTTACTTCAGGGAGATGGTTCATGTTATTAGACATTGGCAACCTCACCAGCATCACAGAATTCCATTTCATGGATAACTCAATCTTCTGGGAGATACAAATCTTGCAAGGTCAGTTGTTCTTAGTCATTTACCTGAGAGATGGATAGGAATCTTCTGATATGTACTGTAATTGTAACCAACTCACATTTGCATTCTCCATTGTACTTCTTTATAATAAAGCAATTCATCCTTCATAGATCTTTGCTGCATATCACTTAGTGTTTCCAAATCAATTGTGAATTTTCTGACAGGTTGTAAACCAATCTCACTCAAAGAATGCACAGCTCAACTTTTCTTCTATATATTTTTCAATCTGTAGAGCTTGATTTTCTTGTGGTGATGTCCTATGATGGCTACGTGGCCATTTGTCACCTGCTGCACTATGGGTTATCACACATCACACCATGTCTGTGCTAATAGGCAGCTGGTGGCTCAAGGACAAGTGGGCTCGTCCATTCTGTTATCCACACTGGCAATATATACATTCCAGCTTTCATGTACAACATCTAATGTGATCCAGCATTGCTTCTTTGAAATATCTCAAATTTTGAGGATCTTATCTACAGATTTTCAGCTTTATAAGTCTGTGGCTTTAGATATACAGCTTGCATTGTTTTAGTATATTTTGTGATTATTTTTATATCAACTATTAATATGTTTTCAATGGTGCTCAGGATGCATTATGTGGATGCCCATAACAAAGCCTTATCCACCTGTACCCCACAGTTGGGAATTCTCCTTTTATTTGTAATTTCTAGTTTGGTTGCTGTTTTAGGTCCCACTGTAAATGAAGCATTTCTTCAGAATCTTCTGACAGCCATGCTCCACAGTCTGGTGTCCCCCAACATATAAATCCTATTATCTACAGCATATGGACCAGAGAGACTAACAATACTCTAGGTAGAATGCTCAATGGATATTTTAAGTTTCTAATCAGGGATTTTTTTAATGCAAAAATGGACAGAAGTATGAACATTGTGAAGAACTTTAGTTTATATTTGATATATATTGTTAAATACCAATTCATTCTTTTAAAATTTCTAGTGATTATTTCTGTACATTTTTGTTGTTTATATTTGTAATTGCAAGCTTCGAATATCCCTCCCAGATTCCTTATTCAATGCTATATTTATATAATTCATTTGTGTTTATTGAAAAGACAAGAACCTGCTATATATTGTCAAATGATTTGGTGGGGATAACTTTGAGAAAAGCAACAACAACAAAAACAAAGAATTAAATAATTCACAGAAGAGCATGTCTTATATATCAAGTACTTCAAATGTCCTATATACTTGAGAATATTTCATGAACTGGGTACTGCTGAACTGGAAGAGTAACGTGACTGGTCTGGGTTAGAAAAACCTACAGTTTAAATTGTTTTCTTTGCATTCACTTCTTTAGAAGTGTATAGGATTGGCAATAAAGTGATTAGAACTGATAAATAACTGAGGAATTGAAGAAAGTTTGATAATAGCACTGGGAACACTGCTAAAGTTGAAAATCCTTGAAGAGTTGTTTCCATCACTGAAAAACTCAATTGGAAAAGTCTTTGCCACAGAGAATACATGTTGGAAACTTTTGGTCTCTCCTTGAACTCTGAAAGAAAAGATGGTTGACATGGTCAGCTCATCCAATCATTCTGCGTGATGAAGAACAAAGAATCACCATTGTAGAGTGGAGTGAGATGCAGCAATTAATGCAATCAAAATTTCTCTACAGAAGACATGATGTGGCTTATACCATAGCAGTTTTCCTCCCCGAATAGGGCAGAAAATCTTACCCTTTCAAAATGAAAGAAATTTTAGTTTTCAGATTTCAAAGACTGAGCCAGCACCCTGATGGCTAAAGAATATATTAACCTTCTCATATCTCAGATTGTATCACCTATAGGGTGCTTTCTACCTTAGACTTTTTGTCTGGAAAGACTTAGAATTTAGGGAATTATGCTCACTTAATATCAGCTGTCTTCTGTAAAATGTACATACAGGTTCATTATGGCTTAGAATGTATTACTCGATATAAAATGAAGTAGTGCATGTTTTCATGAGTACATATTATCCAAAACTAATAAATTTAGTAAAAGTCTGATATTGGTTCATATTCATCCAACACCTTAAATATATCCCCATATTTTCAATATTTCAGTAACTTATGATTCCATCATATTTCCTTTTAAAATTCATTTGATATTATCTGAGTCATCTGTGTAGCTGTTTTCAGGGGAAAAACATAACTGTAAATTTATATTTAAGTAACGCTTTTGCAAAGGTTGGAAGTTGCATATTTGAATCTTTACCTGTGGAGATATACTTTTATTTTATATCAATTCCAGATATTTAAACATTTCCATTGAATATTTCCATTGATTTTTAACTCTTGGGTGTGCTGATGAAAGTCAAGCACTGTTCTGACTCTTCTAATTTTGATTATCTCTTAGAATAATATATTTTATTTATTTATGAATTTCTTAAATTCTAAGATGACATTACTGAGTATGTGCCTTTGATTGATGTGCCCAGACACTGTGTGGGCTATTTCAATCATGAAATTTAGATCTCTCTTCCCTGAAGATTTTTTCTTATTTGTAACTTTTTATATTTGATTTCATTTTAATCTCTGCATGATGGCAAATATCTATTTCTTTCATATTTTCAATTCATTTTAATTTTTCTTATTTTATGAGAAATGTTCTTTAGGATGATTTTACACATCCCAAATTATGTATTTTAAATTTATAATTTGAAATACACACGATATCATAATGGCCATTTTAAAGACAATTAAGTGGCATTTAAGATATTTAAATTTTTTGCCACACCTCCTTTCATCTGATTACAGAATAGTTCCCTCATCACTACAAATTGTAATCCATTTCCCCAGTAGTCATTTTCACTTCATTTTCCTCGTTTCCTTTTCCTTACATGACCGTCATTTTTTATGGATTTACCCATAGGCAACTATTATCTATGGATTTATCTATTCTAGATATTTCATATAAGAATAAAATATGTAGTTTAGTTTGCATAGCTTCTTTCATTTATCATGATGTTCTTGAGGTCCATCATCAAAGGTAAGTATTTCATTTCTGCTACATAATATCCACCCTACAATATTGACTGAGGATTAAAAGAAATGGCTGCCCTCACAAGATTGTATCATGGTTAGAACATGGCTTTTCTGGGAGTACCTCATAGTTTCACACTGGCACAGGGTGCATTAGTGTAATAATCTTTAAGGAATTGATTTAGGCAGTGGATTTTCATGACTTCCTATTCAAATTGTGTATTACAGAAGACTCATAAAAATCTAGAAAAAATATATAATTTCATAAAGCTTATATTTAGTGGAAGTGTTATGTAAAAATTACTTAATTCATCTATAATTTTAATTAAAACTTTTTTATCTTGAGATTATTTCAGGCTCATGTGTTGTAGGAAATATTAGAAAGACCTGCCATGTACCCTTCACCTTGTTTTCCCCGTGGTAACATCTTACAAAATTATAATGCAATATTACAAACAAGATAATGACATTGACATAACCCACTAATCTCATTTAGATACCCCCAATTTTACTTGTATTCAGTTAAATGTGTGCATTTATTTCTATGAAACTTTAGCATGTGTGAGTTTTATAATTTATCCACCACCAGAGACAAAACACAAAAGAGTTTCTTCACCATAAGAATCCTGTATATTGACGTTTTATCACTACATTCCTTTCCCCATCGCCATTCTTCTCCACACTCCCATACTTAACCCCTAGTTAGTACTAATCTATTCTCAACATCAGTAATTTTTGTCATTTCAGGAATATTTTATAAATGGAATTTTACAGTACGCAACATATTAGGGTTGTTCTTACTTTTCTCTCTCAACATAATTCTTTGAACATTCAGGCAAGTTGCTGTATGTATCAGTAATTTGTTCTTCTTTTTGCTGATTGGATACCTCTGTTTTTATCTGGGATTGTTTAAACATTCATCCCTTGAAAGATGTCTGAATCATTTCTAGTTTTTAGCTATTTTTGTAACCTATCAATGGGATTCTTGCCAAATGTGAACAGAAACCAATGCCTTCACACCAGAAATTTGAGAAAAGAAAGAGTTTATTGTGAGGTTGACTGGCAAGAAGACAGGCAAAAAACTAAATCTTGTCTCCTCAACTTGAAAACTAAAAGAAATATATTGGTTGGAAACAAAAGGAGGTGGGGACAGAGATGGGGATTCTAGTTTGTATATACTGATTGGTAGTTTGTTAAGTTGTTTCTATATGTTATAAATGTGTGAAATCTGCCTGTGGACCAGATCTTTCTTGTTGAGGAATCCATTTCATTTAATTCATTTCTGATGTCTCTCCATTCCCATAATCTCAGTTATAAGGAGGGCATTTTTAGTTCTTAGTATCTGAGGGGTCTTTGTAGGGGTCAGTGTTTCTGTGCATGCTCTGGTCAACTGCAACTGAGTCTGATTGCCTGTCATACAGCTCAGAAAGAATTTTAGTTATGGGAGATGAAGAAACCCTGTTGATCAGGGTTAGGCATTATGCTGGTTTGAAAAGAAGTATGCCTCCTAGAAAAACCATGTTTTAATCAAAATCCCTTTTCATAAAGGTAGAATAATCCCTATTTAATATTGTATGTTTGAAACTGTAATAAGATCATCTCCCTGGATGATGTGATTTAGTCAAGAGTGGTTGTTAAAATGGATTAGGTGACAGAATGTCTCCACCTATATGGGTGGGTCTTGATTGGTTTACTGGAGTCCTAGAAAAGAGGAAACATTTTGGAGAATAAGAGATTCAGAGAGAGCAGAGAAGAATGACATAGCCAAGAGAATTAGAGAGTCCACAAGCCAGTGACCTTAAGAGATGAAGAAGGAAAATGCCTCCCAGGGAGCTTCATGAAACAGGAAACCAGGAGAGAAAGCTAGCAGATGATACCTTGCTCACCATATGCCCTTCCAGCCAAGAGAGAAGCCCTAACTGTGTTCACCATGTGCCTTTCCACTTGAGAGATAAACCCTGAACTTCATTGGCCTTCTTGAACCAAGGTATCTTTCCCTGGATGGATACGTTTGATTGGACATTTCTATTGACTTGTTCTAATCGGGACATTTTCTTGGCCTTAGAACTGTAAACTAAGAACTTATTAAATTCCTCTTTTTAAAAGCCATTCCATTTCTGGTATATTGCATTCCAGCAGCTAGCAAACTAGAACAGGCATGAATGCTGATTTTTATTTATAACTCCTAATGTATCACCAATAGTTTCATTATGAAGAAAATTGCTATTAAGTCATATACATGTTTTTGTGTAGACATGACTTTTCATTTAACTTGGATAAATTCCAGCTAATGCAATGACTTGGTAATTGAATGTTTAATTGATTAAAAATTGCTAAATTGTTTTTGAGAGTGGCTTCATCATTTTCAAAACTCCCACAATTTGTGAGTGATCCTGTTCCTCTTCATCCTCAACAGCATTTGGTGTTCTCAGTATTTTTGATTATAGCTTTATAATGTGTGTGTGCTGATATCTTACTATGGTTCCAATTGGAATTCCTGTAAAGTCTCATGACAGTGAACATCTGTTCATAAACTTATCCTTCACCTGTTTATCCTCTTCAGTAGTATGCCTATGTCATTTGTTCATTTTCCAGTTGGTTTGTTTGTTTTAATTCAATTTTGTTGAGATATATTAGCATCATACAACCCAGCCCCTCTGAAGTAAACAATTACTGGGTCATAATAACATCACATAATTGTGCACATAACCCTGTGATAAATTTTAAAACATTTTCATTCCTCCAAAAAAGAAAAAAGAAGACCAAAGTCCCTCCAAATCCATTATCTCCCCCTTTATTGACCCAGACATTGTATTGGTATAGAACATTTGTTACTGTTGATGAAAAAGTATTAGTATATTACTGTTAACTATAATTCGAAGTTTCAATAGGTACATTTTCCCATATACCCCTCTATAAACTCCTTGTTATTACAAGGAGTACTATGCGTTCTATATCTGCTATAGTCCATGAAAGTACCTTTTAATACTTTTACAATTAAGCACAGACATTGTCCACCACAAGATTTATTGTTATAAACTTCCATGTTTTATCCTCCAAATTTGTTTTGTTATACTCTTATTTTGAAGTCTTGATCTTTTACTCATACAAGTGATTTGTCAGATATGTCTTTGCAAATATTTTCACCTACTCTGTAGCTTGTTTTCTAATCCTGAAAAGTTTTTCATTTTGATTCAGTATAATTTATCAAAATTTTCTTTTGTGAATCATGCTTTTGGTATCCAGTCCAACAACTATTCACCTACCACCAGTAACTACTCACCTACCCTTAAATACTAGTTTTCTCCCAAACTTTTTTGTAAGACGTTTTTGAGTTTTATATTTTATGTTCAATTCTGTGATCCCTATTTTAATTGTAGAGAACATATGTGTATGTGTTTATATATATATATATATATGATATAACTTATGTTTTAGATTTTTCACTGTAACCACTTCTAATTGTACAATTCAAAGGCATTGCTGCCATTTGAACTGTTGCACTTCCATCAACATCATCCATTGCTAATATTTTTTCATCACCCAAAATCAAAACTCTATATACATGAGAAAGTAATTCCCCATTTCCCCCTATGCTCTGGTAACTGCTAATATACTTTCTATCTTTATGAATTTGCTTATTCTAGCTATTTCATATAAGTGGATCATATGTTATTCTTCATTGTGTATCTTAGTTATTCAGCAATATAAGTTCAAGGTTCAGCTATGCTGCAGCATGTATCAGGATTCCAGTCATTTTTATGCATAAGTAATATTATATTTTATGTATATACTACATTTTGTTTCTCTATTGATATGTTGATGGAAACTTTCATTGTTTACATGTTTTGGTGATTTAGGGTAGTGCTACTTTAGACATTGCTGTACAAGTATCTTTTTGAGAACACATTTTCAGTTATTTTGAGTATGTACTGAAGAATGGAATTTCTGGGTCACTTGGTGCAACTATATCTAAATTTTCCATAGATACAACATTTAACCTTCCCAACAACAAAGTCTGAGCATGCTTATTTCTTCATATCCTCACTAACACTTTTTACTTTTTTCTATTTTTTAAAATAGTCATCCTGTGGGTGAGAAGTGGTATCTCATGTTTTAATTCTGTTTTAGGGAAGTTGTCAATTTGCAGAACAATCGTGCATAAGATACAGTATTTTCACATACCACCCTATTATTAATACCTTGCACTATTGTGGAATATTTGTTATAACTGATCATAGCACATTTTAATAATTGTACAATTAACTATGGTCCATGGCTTAATTTATGGTTTACTGTAGTTTTGCCATTTTCCTAATGGATAATTACATGGGGAATATATTCATGTGCTTCTTCACCATCTGTATGTCTTCTTTGCAGAAATGTCTAAATAAATACTTTACGCATATTTAAATTATTTTGTCTATCTTTGTGTTTTTTTAGTTGTGGTGGTTCATTATATATTCTAGATATTAACCCTTTCTCAGAAAATTGATTTCCAAATGTTTTCTTTCCTATGACTTGAGATAAAGATCCAATTTCATTATTTTCATGTGGCTATCCTGTTTTCCTAGGACCAGTTGTTGGAGAGACTATATATTCCTCCATTAAGTGTATTTGAACCCTTATTCAGAATCAATTAGCCATAGATAATTAGGTTTATGTCTGAATTTGTTCCATTGATTATTGTAGCTTTCAAGCAAGTTTTGAAGTCATGAAATATGAATCATCCAAGGATTTTTTCAATATCTGTTTGGCCATTTGAGATCACTTGCAATTTCTTATGAATTTGAGAATTTCATTTATTATTTCTGCTAGAAAAGATTGCTGGAATTTTTATAACATTTGTAGATAACCTATGTAGTAATGCCAGCTTTGAGAATATTCAGTCTTCCAAACTTTGAACATAGAATATCTTTCCATTTACTTAGGCCTTTAAATTTTTTGGGGATTATTTATTTGATGTCAGTGTACAAACCTTTCATATAGTTGGTTAAATTTATACTTAGATATTTTATTCTTTTATATTTGATTGCAAATTGAATTGTTTTATTAATTTCCACTTGGACTGTTCATTGTTGGTATATAGAAACTCAATGGAAAACTTCATGTTAATTTTGTACACTTTAAATTTGCTGATTCTGATTAATAGCTCTAGCAGTTTTTGTTTGCGTTATTAGGTAGTCTCTACGTAAAACAATATGGCATTTGTTAATAGAGATAGCTTAATCTTTTTGACCAGTTTCTGTGGCTTTTATTTCATTTTCTTGCCTAATTCCTTAAGTTAGATTTTCTATCAAAAGTTTTAATGGCAACATGTAAGTGGGTATTCTTGTCTTGTTTCTGGACTTATGGGTAAAGGACCAAATTTTGTCAATTGGGTAGAAGCTCCCTTCTATTCTGAATTCTCTAAATGTATTATCAAGAAAAGTTGCTAGATTATGTCATGTTTTTTTAGGCATCAGTTGAGACAATTATGTGTTTCTATTCTGTTCTATTAATATAGTGTAATATATTGATTGATTTTCTTAAATGGAGTCACCTTTGCATTCCTAAGATAATTTCCACTTGTTTTTGGGGTATAATAATATAAATGTGATGTTGGAGTCAGTTCTCTAGAATTTTGCTGAGGATCTTGGCATCAGTATTCATAAGAAATATCCATCAACAACTTCCTTTTTTTGTTGCTTATTTATCTGGCTTTAGTATCAGAATAGCACTGACATCATACAATGAGCTAGAAGGTGTTCCATCCTGTTCTGTTTTTGGAAGAAGTTAAAAATGATTGGTGTTATCCTTTGAAAATTTGGTACAATTCAGTAGTGAAGTCACTTCAACTTGGACTTTATTTGGGCAGTTTGAATAACTGGATGAATCTCTTTAATTTGTATGGGTATGCTGAAATTTTTCTATTTCTTACATCAGGTTATATAATATCTGTGTTTATAAGAATTTTTCAATTTCATCTGGTATAAAATAACTCTGTGTAACATATTATAATCCTTTTTATTTCATTAAAGTTGAGGATAATAACCCCATTCTATTATTTCTTTCTATATACTCTTGCACATGTGCAGTTTTCATTATTATGACACTTGTATTGCTATGACATTATTGTTAAAATTAATGAATGAATATTATTAAATTATACAATTAACTGTAGCTCATAAATTAAAGATCACGATTTGTGTTAGTTTGTTGGTTGGTTTGTTTAGCTTAAAGCAACTACCATTTATTCAGTCATGAACCTGTGGGTCAGCAATTTGAAAAGGGCTCTGGTGGGCACATCTACTTATTTTAGATGGCTTACTCATCTATTGTGATGGTTCAATTCTGGTGATGATGCTCAGTTGTCTGGCCCTACCATTACTGCAAGGATATTTCATGGCTGATTGATAAATCTGAAGGCTGGTATATTAAATCATCCGTCAGTTGATGGCAACTGTGGCTGATTACATCTGCAATCAACTAAGGTATGTCTATCACAAGGAGATACTCCAATCAATTGAAGAATTACAAGGAAGAAGAGGGACTTTTTCCCTGTCTCCTCAGCCATTGAGTCTCTCCTGTGGAGTTCATCTGGAGTCTTCATTGGAACTGCGAGTTTCAAAGCTTACCATACGGATTTTGGATTCTTTCATTCTGATAGTTGCATGGAAAGCCTTTATAAATCTCATATTTACAGACATCTCCTGTTGGTTCTGTTTCTACAGAGAGCCCTGATTAATAAATCTTCAACCAGCTTCTGTTCAAATAGGGAGCTGTGCTACTGGTTATTGCCTGGCTTTCAGCTGGCTTACCTGGCTATTCTGCCACAACTGTCTCATCATCTGGCAGGCTATCCTGGGATTATTGACATGGTGGTTCATGGTTTCAAGAATGCAGAGGGCCCCAATGAGCATTTTGCTTTATTCCATGCATGTCTTTTTTTTTTATTACTCATTTAACCATACACTGCATAAAGGAATATCAGATACAAGAATTTTATAATCACAGAGTAATAGATAAAAGTTGTACAGTTATACTACCATTACCAAAGATCAAGCCTACTGGATTACAGTTAAGCAATTTCAAGTATTTCTTTCTGACCTAATACACTAAAAACTAAAAGAAATATCTATATAATGTCAGTAATTATAATCATTTATAAACCTAATTTCCTTATTATAATGCCTCTCTCTCATTTGGTCATTCTCTTAATATTTAGAGATATCTGGGCAATGACAATTCTAAATCCTTCTTGCTGAAAAGGGGTTTACATTATGGGGTAGCAAAATGAAATGTGTTGATGTTCTTGGAGAGACTGGTAATTCTGGATTTCAGGGTTTATCCAGAAACGGCATAGGAACAATCTGGAAAGTTTTCAATTACTGAAAAATATACTTATTAAGTAAAACTTTTATTTAGTCTTAGATAAAGCGCAGGTTATTCTTTATGATTTTCAGGAATACTGTTGGTTGGGGCTTGGCATACTGTCTCCATGCAATATCTGGCTGAGGCTTGCATAAGAGTAACCTCTAGAATGCCTTCTTGAATCTGATTGAAATCTCTTAGCCATTTAAACTTTATTTGGCTTCATTTCTTTTCCCCCTTTTTGTCAAGAATGCATTGTCAATCTCACAATGCCAGGGGTAGGCTCATCCCTGGGAGTCATGTTCCATGTGACCAGGGACACTTGCACCCCCAGAATTCATGCCCCATTTAGTAGAGAGTGTAATGAGTTTATTTATAGAGTTTGGCTCAGAGAGAGAGGCCATACTTGAGCAACAAAAGAGTTTTTCTGGTGTGACTCAGGTACAATTATGAGTAGGCTTAGCTTCACCATTACAGAAATAAGTTTCATAAGGGCAAGCCTCCAGATTAGTGGCTTGGTTTATTAAATTGGGAGTCTCTAATGTTTGAGAGTGTATCAGGAATTTTCAAAGTGGGGAAGTTTAATAGTTCTGCTTTTCTTTTCAAGTTCCTCAAGGGACTTTGTAGATAAATTTTTTATTTTCTTTGCAAAATACCTGGGAATATTTCAAGGTATTATATAAACATATACAGAATAATAAGCTCTTCTTCCCTATTCTAGGCTCCATGTAATTAGCTTGTCTAAACAAACAGACCAGATAGGTTCATTAGATGGGGTGAAACAGAAAATATAGATTTTTTTACAAAATAATAATTTCTATTTTTGGTGTCTCACAGAAGTTGAAGTTTTAAAATACAGACAATATCAATATCATCTGTTACCTTGTATTATGATTTCCCTTAGTCTTAATCAAATCAGCTTCATTCATATCTCTAATTTAAGTCTGGTCTCCTTTTCAGCTTCCTTAACAGTTGCTGTATGATGTAATGCTGATTTTCAGAGCTAGAGAACACTAACTCTGAGTCTAAGGTGTCACACAGATGACCAGATTTCCAGGGAACTACCAGTTATACACAAAGTGCACAGCATCTCAGAATTTAGAAATAACAAAGAACACTCATGAGTAAATGTGACCACTGTCAGAGCTTGCAATCTAGTCTCTAATTTTCTTATAACCACTTTCTGAATGAAACTATACAATATTTGTCCTTTTGTTTCTGGCCTATTTCACTCAATATAATGTCCTAAATGCTCATTTACATTGTTGCATGCCTCACAACTTCATCCTATCATTCATTCCATAGCTGCATGACATTCCAACTGCATGTACACAGCACAATTCTTTCTGTTCCTTGGTACAGGAACACTTAGGCCACATCCATCCACTGGCAATTGTGAATAATGGAACCATAAACTACAAGTATCACCCATTTGTACTAGTTTATGTAAGAACATATTTATGTTTGTAGAGTTAATTGGTAAGATACATGACCTTAAATAACCCTTTTAACCAATTCATCTATAATACGGCACTATTACTTATAATCCTTAATATGAACTGCCATCACCTCAATCATTCCCAAACATTTATGTTCAAACACATTAAAAATTGTGCACCTATTAGATAACTGGTTCTCATTCTCTACCTTCTATCTATTACTAGGTCTCCTATATTCTACATTTTAGTATTCTGAGTTTATATTTCCTAGATAGTTCATGTTAGTGTAATTATAGATATCCATGTTTTCATGCCAGTTTTATTTCACTAAGCATTGTATCCTCAAGTTTCTTCCATATTGTCATGTGCTTCAGGACCTGATTCCTTATTCCTGCTGCATAATGTTCCACCATACATTGTCTCACACAAGGCAATATGATATTTGTGACCACTTAATTTATAGGCCCAGATTCATGGACAACATAGACTTCAGTGATACAAAAATAGAATTTATTAGGAAATAATTAAAAGGATGTTAAAAGTGAGACACAGTTATGTCATCAGGCAGGACAGCACTAATACCCAAAGAAGAGTGCTGGGGAATCCTGGAGACAGCATTTTCAGGTCTAACTAGACAAGTCCTGAGCAAAGCATGCTCCTCTCCTCTCAGATAAGATTCTCTTTCTCTCTCTCTCTTTATCCCATGAGATTCTCCTCCTTATTCTTCTTCTTCTAAAAGCTTGTGTGTAGTTTATATGGTATTTTTTACACAATAGTGGCTGAGTTCCAACTTGCTTATCTGACTTGGCCCAGGTGGTCCTCTGGGAACTGGCTAAGGACTATGAGGGGCTTCCTGAGACCTAGGTAATTTCATCAAAGCACATCTCCTTCTGGAAGAATATACAGTCCTCCCAGCTGGAGTGCACATTTGAACAACTTGTTACTATGGTCACACAATGGCAACATCAGTTGAACCAAACAGACTTCACAAATTTATCTTTCCCTTATATATGAATATATTGCATTTTGTTTATCCACTCATCTGTTGTTGATACTTGGATTGTTTCCATCTTTGTTAATTGTGAATAATATTGCTGTGTGCAGATGTCTGTTCATGTCACTGCTTTCCAGTGTTCTGGGTATGTACCAAGTATCACAATCACCAAATCATAGGGCGACTCAAAAGTTAGTTCCTGGAATAACAGAAAACTTTCTTTTAAAGAGCCTGTAGTACTTTACTTCCCATCAGCAGTGAATCAGTGTTCCAAATTCTCTACAGTATTTGTAGCTTCCTATTTGTTTATTAGTGACCATTTTTATAGGTGTGGGATAGATCTCCTTGTGGTTTTCATTTCCATTTCCCCAACAGTTCATGAAGAGGAACATATTTTGCATGCTTTTCAGTCATTTTTATGGCCTTTGAAGTATTAGCTTTCATCATACTTGTTACTCTGCCAAATTCAATCGGCATGTATGGAAAGAGATTTGTGGTGACTGAGAAACATTCATTTGCTGCAGAATGACTTCTAAACTTTTTACAAGTCCCAGCTTACATCAGTTTATTTTTTATACAAATACTGTCCATAGTCTCAGCCTTGTCTGAGGCAAAGGACGTCAGACTCCAGTGCACTAGGAGAGATATGGTTGTCAAAAAATTACCTTATATAACAGTAAAGACTGGGCAAAGGTCAGCAATTTTGTCTATGTGATTTCATGCACTCATTTAATAAAAATATCATCCATGGAATTTTTATTTCATTTCAAATTTTTGTATACTTATATATCTTTGTCTTCATCATATTTCATTGCTTTCCCCATTTTATTCCAATTATACAATATAATTGAATCACAAAACACAAATAATTATTTTACACAAAATTATTCATCCAATAAATGTAAGCCCTTTGATCACATTTGTCAGAATATAAAATTAACGTGCATTCTGCTCTAATATACTGACTTCTATAGTTGTCATAATAAATCTAAGAGTTAAAAGTATTCTTCATTTTTTTCTAGAGAGAGCCAATATAGATATTCAAAGTATTCAGAAATGTTAATTAAAGTCATGACAGTCAGCTACCATAATGTCTTAATATCATTTGTAGTATGCCAGAAATATTTTCACAGAGCATCAAGCATTCAGAATGGGTTGTAAAATATTGCCAACATTTCTCAGTTAAGCAACAACAAAGATAGGATTTCCTGACTATGGATATAGGTTAGCAACTGTCATTTAATTTTTCACTTTATCTTAGCTCCTTCTTTACAGCATATGCATATGGTCAGAGTGCACTGGTCTCAAAAAAGGGAAATAAAATCATGCACTACTTAAAAGAGTCCTGCATGAATTCTTTATTTTTTTATTTCTAATTCATGAAAAAGGCTTTTTAGACTCATACCTTTCTGTAATCAAGAATTGGAATTTTTCAATTACTCTTCGAACTGTCAGGAAAATACCTCTGTCAACCTTCCTAGAATAAGTTTGTTGACAATTTTCAGTGGTAACCCTGGGGAATCTCCAACAGGGAATAAACACTTGCACCCCTATCTTCAAGCTTATTCTTCATGGATTTCTGGTGTTCCAGAGAGGCAAAGCATGCATGCCATCCTATTTCCACTCTTTGGTCCCAGGGGCTTAATTGCAGCTCTGCATTCCCATAGCTTCAAAATCACATAAACTCTTGGGCTCTGAGACTGTTACCTCCAACAGCTATCTCTCCTATGGGATCTAGGCCATGAAATGAGGTGAAATTTTGAAGATGCCTCACAGGCTCTGAAGACCATTTGTTCACTCTGGAGATGACCTAATCCTCAGATCTGTGAGCTTACAATCATTTCTATGATTATAATTGGAGAATTATTTTTGACATTTTAAGGTTGGTATCCAAATACTTTGTATTGGTTTGGAACTGTTCTATACCCCAGATAAGCCTTGTTCTTCTAATCCAATCCTCTAGAGGCAGACTTACTGTGGGATAGGACCTTTTGTTTGGGTTGTTTCCATGAAGATGCTACAGACTCAATTGTGGGTAGAACCTTTTGATTAGATGGAGAATTGACACCACTATTCAAGATGGAGCTTAATAAGCTTGTTGGAGTCCTTTAAGAGAGGTGAAGCAGAGAGAAGAGAGATTAAACCAGATCAAGGTGTTTGGAGATGTAGAAAGGAAATGCCCCACAATAGACAGAATGACCCACAGTAGCTGAAAGAACCATTTGATCAGAAGCTGGGAGAGAAGGAAAGCAGACATCACCAAGTGCCTTCCCATGTGCCAGAGAAACCTTAGATGTGATCAGCCTTTTTTGAGAGAAGTTGTCTGCTTTTTGGCTCCTTAATTTGGCATTTTCATTGCCATAGAGTTGTAACTTATAATGTAATAAATCCTCTTCATAAAAGCCAGTCCATTTCAAGTATATTACATTACAGCCTTTTTAGCAAACTGAAATGCATTTTGGTACCAGAGAAGTAGGGTACTATTATATGCAAACACCAAACATGTTGGAATGGCTTTTTACATCGATTAGGGGAAGATTCTGGAAGAATTATGGAATTGAATAGAAAAATTCTCAGTTGCTTTTAAGAAACTCTTGGTAGACGTATGGATGCTAAAAGTTCTTCCAACAAGGCCTTAGAAATGATGGATGTGTCATTGCAATAAAGAAGAAAGTTATTCTCATTTTAAAATAGCAGAGAGTTTAGCAAAATTCAGTCCTGATGCTGGATGGACGTTTTAATTTGAAAGTGACCAGCTTGTATATTGAGCTAAGGAAATTTCCAAACTAAATATGGAAAATGCAAGCTGCTTTCCTCTTGTCAATTATAGCAAAATGTGGCAGTAAAGGAATAAGCTGAGAATTGAATTCTTGAGTGGAAAGAAATCAGAAATTTATAGTTTGGAAAATTCTGAGTTTTTGAAAATGAGACCTCAGAGAATATTGCCCCACATGAAGATTTAATCAAACATGGAAGCAGTCAGCTATTTCTGCACAAGTCATAATTGGAGATAAGTTATTCAGAAAGGATATATGGAAACTCTTATCATCTAATCATTATGACACCAGTATACTTCAGGGAAAACCAAGAAGAGTCTGTGGGATCTGTATAAATAGAACCACTGCTAGTTTGGACTAAAAGTGACAGAAAAGGTACAGATTGAAGACAAATTATTTCAAGTCATAACTGGAAACTAGGGTCTGGAGCCAGGATATCTAGGGCCAGAAGATCAGGTCCACCCGTGCATGTGGAGAGGGTGAGTTTGACATGGAAGCAGAGGGCAGACCTTCCACTTTAATGCTTGGGCAGAGTGTTTCAACCTCAGGCCTCAGAGAGGGTGAAGCACATTTCCCATGGATTTGGAAGAGCATTGCCATCACTCCATCATTCTGAAGGGGGTTAGTATGTGCCTTGGCAATAGCAGAGAGTTATAAAGGGATTAATTGCATTACTACTTAAAATTCCTAATTTCTCTGAATTAAGGAACCAGGAAGCAGATATAGTCTCTCAACAAAGGTCAATCATGTCCAGGGTTCCTTGAAGAAGGCACCTGGACAGATGGTTGAAGAAGGTGGGACTCAGAACAATGTGGTCTCAATGCTTGGATATGTGTGATCCCTCACCCTAGTGTTTGGAGGGAACAGGGGTGCTGCATAAGCCTTTGGAAAGGGTGGAACCTCAACCTCTGAGAGAGTATAAAGATTTTCAAAGCTTAAACTCTAATGGATTTTAAGAGCAGTTTGGATATTTTGCCTCTGTTTTCCTTCCAATATCTTTCTATGGAACTTGGAAAATATATCCTATGACTGTAATTCCTTTGTATATTGTAAGCATATAACTTGTTATAACTTTAACATGCCCACAGCCAGAGGAGAATTTTGCCTTAGGAGAAACCTTGACTGTATGTGATTTTGATTGGTTCTTGTACTGTTTTTGACCTAGTATTGTATTTGTATTCTCACTGAAATGGTTTAAGACTTTTGTGATTTTGTGATAGAATAGATGTATTTTGTATATAGGACTAACATGTCTTTTGGAGGCCCAAAGTGGGGAACGTGTTTGTTTGAAGCTATGTACCCCAGAAAGTCATGTTCTTCTAATCTAATCTTGTGGCAGCCAATTGATTGTTGAGTGAAGCACTTTAACTGGGTTCTTTCTATGGAAATGAGACCACCAAATTGTGGATGGGATATTTTGATTGGGTTGTTTCCATGTAGATATGACTTACCCACTTGTGGTCAATATTCCATGAAGTTGTGACCCCTTCTATTCAAGATGGGCCTTAGCTTGCTGAAGTACTTTAACAGAGACAAACCAGGGAGCAGAAAAATGAAACTAGACACAGACGTTTGAAGATTCAAAAAAGGAAATGTCCCAGCAGTAGCCAGAAGGACCTCGGGAGCTGAGAGAGCTATATGAAACAAGAAGGCAGGAGAGAAGGAAAGCAGATGTTGCCATATGAACATGTCCCATGTGACAGAGAAACCCTGGACATGACTGGCCTTTGTTGAGAGAATATATCTACTTCCTGATTCCTTAATAAGGAATTTTAACTAGTAACTTAATTAATCCCTTTATAAAAACTAATCCTTCTGGTATATTGCTTTTTAGCAGCTTTAGCAATTTTAAACACATATCTAATATATATTTCTAATTTTTAGGGTGTAAAGAAAGCTCTCAAGTTCACACATATATGCGGCTCACACATGATAACAAAATAGAGCAGCTGAAACAATAATGAATCAACAAGGCATAGGCTGATGCATAATCATTATGTAAGTACAAATCAACCTACAGCTTATTTTGAGAGAAACTAGGGTCTTTATCAATTGATGGGGAATTATATTCCTGAAAATTTATTTGCTCTCTGATTCATTGTCCAAATCTGCTCTTTTACATCATGGGTTTTTATAAAATATAGATTAGAATTCTACAGATCCTAACATTCTTAATTATCTAAAAAAAAAATCCCAGAGAAAATCAAATTAAGAAATAGAAAGGAATTCAAATTCAAAATTAAGGGTGCCAAATTATGTATTATAATAATATCAAAGTAATACATTAATTTTATAAAGTTTGCATGGTTTGTGTTAATTAATACCACACAAAAGAGTGTATATGGTTACTGATAATGAAAACAGAATGTACTTTAGAAATATATTCTGACAACAAAAGATTTTGAACTCCACATGTTCTGGAAAACCAAACATGCTAACTCTTTCAAGACAAGTATTTTGTTCATGCATGTGCTTTTATTTCAGAAATATATCTGAAACCTTTCTTTGGGACCAGCTTTCTTCTGCTTGCTGAGAAACTATTACATTCTGGTTGGGATGAGAGTTAGTTCCGATGAAACATATCCCCACAAATGATAGGCTAAGCCTACTCAAAATTAGACCTAAGAGTCACCCCTAGAGAACCCCTTTTGTTGCTCAGATGTGATCTCCCTCTCTCTCTCTCTTTCTCTCTCTCTCTCTCAGCCACATGGTAAGTGAACTCATTGCCCTCCCCCTGTCTACATGGGACATGACTACCAGGGGTGTAAGCCTCCCTGGCAATGTAGAACAGAAATCCTAGAATGAGCTGGGACTCAGCATCAAGGGATTGAGAAAACCTTTTCAACCAAAAGGGGGAAGAGAAAAATGAGACAAAATAAAGTGTCAGTGGCTGAGAGATTTCAGAGTTGAGAGCTTATCCTGGAGGTTTTTCTTATACATTATAAAGACATCCCTTTTCAGTTTATGGTGTACTTGAGTACTTAAAGTGAAGTACCTGAAACTGTAGAGCTGTTCTCCAGTAGCCTTGTTTCTTGAAAATGATTCTATAAAGATACAACATTTATAATGTGAGTGTGTGATTATGATAACCTTGTGCCTGATACCCTTTATCTAGAATATGGACAGATGAGTAAAAAATATGAATAAAAATAAACAAATAATTGGGGGAACAAATGTTAAAATATATTGGGTAGATGGAAATACTAGTGGTCAATAAGAGGGAGGGATAAGGGGTATGGTATGAATGAATTTTTTCTTTTTTCTTTTTATTTATTTTTCTGGAGTGATACAAAGGTTCTAAAAAATGATCTTGGTGATGAATAAACTACTATGTGATGACATTGTGAGCCATTGATTGTACGCCATGTATGGAATGTTTGTTTGTTAAGAATGCTCATGTTTGTATGTTGTTTTGTCAATAAAAATATTTTTAAGAAAGAAGAGAAAGTGTTTAATAAATTAAATGTTGATGAATGACTAAATGCAATCATAATACACAGAAATTGATTAGGGAGGTCATATGTTTGGGAATATTTCCATTTTAAATTGTAGTATCAGGTAACATTACCAGGAGAAGACCATCTGTGAGCAGGTGTGGGAAAGGAGACCATCTGTGAGCAGGTGTGGGAAAGGAGGGAGAGAGAATGCAGGAGGGTGAAGGAAAGAGAGTGCATTCATGTGTGTGGCACTGAGGTAATCTGTGTGCTTGCTGGAGAGGAAGTAGACCATGTGAGAAATTGGCAGGAAGCAATTAGACATCAAGTTACTAAATGGCTATAGGTATATGCCACATTGATTTGTGTTTTAAGATGCTATTCCCAATGATAGATGTATGTTCAAAACATTGTAGCCTTATTTGTTAATTTGCCAAATCTTAATATCACATGAACAATACAATACACTTCCCTTACATAAGGCATCAGTTTCAAAAAGAACCAACCGGGAAGTTACCTTCATCCAAGAATTCAAAGAAAAATAGTTAAAAGGGAAAGAAAGTTATAACAGTCTTTTTATATAATCACAAAAAGAATAAACATTCTCAGCTACTTTTTCAGCAAAGTTCTGTAAGATATTTTCTATATTTCTTTTCCTCTTCATCAATAACTGACCTTTGGTAGTCCTGTTTTGTACTGTAAATATTTTTCTTCCAAAACTATTATTACATTGGGTAAACTAGAGTGGTTTTCCATGACCTTGAAAATCATGGTAGCCATGTTTTTTTAAAAACAGTTTAGCAATAACTTTTATATAGCAAAACAGCACTGTATATTTAAAATATATTTTCACAGCTGATTTTTTTTGTTTAAATTTCATGAATATTGAGACTCTCCTTTTTAAGTCTTTGGTTCCTTGTAATGATAAACTAACAGGATGATTGGAAACAATCATTAAGTAGTTATAAAGGAGCAAATAATTGAGAGTTTCCTTCCCTGTGTCTTTCCTTCCCTATGGCCTCCCCCAGATGGCATTCAGCCCAAATCTACTTATGCACCCATCTGTTACAGGAGGGCATGTCCGATTAATGTGTGCAAACTAATACACAGCTAAGGAAATTTTCATTTGCAAAATAGTTTTTCCATGAGTAGGGTATGACAGCAGAAAATGGATAAAGTGACATTTCACGCAACAAAATAGGTCAGCAAGTATGGAGAACACTTTGCAATGCATGATACACAATTTTTGATGAAAATGATAGCTCTCTTAATCACTATATATCTACAAATGCATACTACATTATCATCAACTAGTATTCCAATATTATTAATCCTTAAAGAGACAAATGCCATGTGATATTTATTCTTCTATATATACAAATATTTTATGTTCAGTGTAGCTATCTCTGTCAGTGAATATTTGGGTGCATGCTCTTCCAACTACTTTATAGAATCATAAAATATAGTTACAAAGATATAACGGAATTTAGGCAAGTTTTTCATGACCACCACAGTGAATCCTAGCAGCTTCACCTACTGTCACAGTCCTGACCCTCTTGCTTACAGGTGACTATCCAAAATATGTGAAATAATAAATATATTATGAATAATTAAACTCTTTGTGTTAATATTCACAACTTTTCTGCAAAATACCAGAGAAGACTAGAAAGATATTAAGTGTTCTGAAAGAAAGTATTGAATTTAAATATTTTGGAAGGAAATAACATGATAGATTATAAAGAAAGAGCAGCTACAACACATTCCTTCTGATTCACATGAAAACATCCATTCCGAGGTTAGAAAATGGAGGGAATCTCTGCCTCTTTACTGCTATGTGTTTGATTTATTGAAGAGATTCCATAAAGGAATCTCTTCTCCTTCTGGGATTTTCCAATAACCCAGTGACACAAATACTACATAATTTCCTGTTCTTAGTGATTTAGCTGACAGCACTGACAGGAAATGGGCTCACACTCTGCTCATAACACATGACCCCCAACTTCATACTCCCACATATCTCTTCCTGAAGAATTTTCTGTCACCCTCTCTAAATTTGTTCTTAACTCTTAAATTAAAAACAGGGAGTTAAGAGCGAATCTAGAGAGTATGACAGAAAATTCTTCAGGAAGAGGAGCTTGATATCCTTCCTTGGATGCATTTTGTAGCTGTTTTTATTGTCATAGTTTCTGCCAGTGAGGAGTGGTTCACTCTCATATTCATGTCCCGAGACTGCTATGTGCCATCTGCCATCTACTACACTCTGATGTCATCATGAACTGAGGGGCCTGTGGACACATGGTGGTGGCTAAATATAAGAGTTGGGGTCTCAGGAGTAATGAAACTACAGCTACATTCTCCATAACTTTCAGTTACAATAAAATCCTTCACTTCTTCTGTGATATTCCACAAATTATTTTAACCTAAGAGTTCAAAATGAATTTAGGTTTATTCTCAGTAACTGTGATCACTCTAAGCATCTAACTTTTTTCATGTCAATTGTATAATCCTATGTCTTCTCTACTGCCCAAAGGATCTCCTTTTGGGGGGTACAGCCTGCACCCCTCATTTGATGGTTGTCACTCTGTTTTTGCAGCAGCTATGTTTGCCTACCTGAAACCAATTTTTCATTCTCAGACAACCCTGAACCTCTATTTGTCTGTATTTTATAGTGTTAACTCCAGCCATGAAACCTATCACATACAGTTTGACAAAGAAGGATTTAAAGGCAACTCTGTGAAGAATTATGAGAAGAGAAATATGTAAAATATTTTAAATATATGTGGGATTTCTAAAGCTATATAATTTGTTAAATTGTAAAATATAGATAAATTTATACATGCAGTTTTACATTACTAAACTTGATAATTGTCCTATAGTTTTGGAGACCCCAAATCAATGTAGGCCTGTTGACAGAAGTGACATCATTAACACTAAATTAAAGCTTGTAGAGCATGCTGGGTGTCAACTGCTGGGACAATGTTTCAGTGGCAATGGTTGAAATTCCTGGACTTATACAGCCAAATGGAGGAGGATAAGGAGAACAGTGGCTAGATTTGTTTTGCATCATACAGAAGCAGGAAATGAAAAAAGTCTAGATTTCCTAATTGTAGAGCCAACTCAGAAGCTCTGATGTAAAGCTGTATCATCAGTGTTTCCACTCCTTGAAAAGACATTTATTATACAAATACAGATATCAATAGAAAATTAATTAGACTCAAATCTGGAAGTCATTAGGAGCAATTATATATATGTAATTTTTTCAAATAAGTTGTATATGTTTAAATATCTTTACACCTAAAATAGTGTTTTAAATAAGTATGACAAAAAATCATACAAAATATCATACATTGCCTCATAAGTTTATTTCATATGCCCATTTTTTTCATTTCTATTTGTACATAAGATGATATGCAGTTACAAAATGCCCTTAATGATTAACTGTATATCAATAGAAATCCCATGTTTTGTACCAGGATGTAACTTCAGGCCATGGTTTCTCAATACCTAAGCAACTTCCTGTAACTTTCTTCCTTCCATAAATTGTAATAGAGCTGCACCAGGTTACCCATCATGGTTGCCTTTTCCCTCTGCCTCAGATTCTACTCACAATCTCGTGGAAGACCTCCTCCAGCTAGGAGACATGTTACTGAGCATCCAAAGTCATCCAGTGTCTGCCCAAGTCACCTGCTAACTGCAAATACATGAATGCTTTCATCAAAGATTTGCCAAGCCAACAGAATGGCCATCGGACTCTAATAAATGACTGTCATTTTAAACTCAGAATTAGTGGTTTGTTTTACAATGTAGCAAAAGGTAACCGATTCAGGTTTCCTCAATATTAATTCTATTAATATATTATTAATTTTAATAATTAAAAGTTGTTAATAAAATAACTTCTGTCATTTTATTCCAGTCTTTATGAATATCTGTGTGTATCTGTTTTGTCTTTGTTTCACAAAGGTTATATCATATCATATTTATTTCTAAATTTTTTCATTATATAATGTCTCTCCCTATATTTTAAATGTATATATAACATATTTTTGTAAGGAAATAAAATATTGGAGAAATATAAATGGGCATGGAGATAAATGTTAAACTTGACTATCACATACTGGACATATCATGCCACAAGTGATCTCTCACAACTTGCAATCTAACGTATCTTAGAAACTTCAATATACAAGTTGCACTACATACCACTTCCCAGGGAACACATATGAAGAATTTATCCATTCAGTGTTTCAACAAATATTTTGTGAATGTCTGGTTTGTTTCATGCATTCTTCTCTGCACCGGTTATGAGAGTAAAAACAAACAGAAGTGTGTCTAACTCAATGCAATATTCTCATGGATCAATCACATAATTCTAAAATTAAAATAAATTAAGAAAATAATTTTGAAAAATGCAGGAAGTGTCTGTGGTTAAGTCAGAACTCAGAAGCTAAAACAGCATGTTAAAATAGTGGCATGGAAGCCAGAATTTAAAATGTCACTTGGAAGATGAATATTTAAAAAAATAATGGCAAACATCTTCTGGTAAAGACAAGATTTGTGACCTTAGAATTTTAATCAATCAGAATATTACTTGCAATAACAAGAAATCTTAGAATAAAACAAGTTAAAAGTCATAGATTTAATGTTGATATATCTCAAATATTTCATTCAGTATGATTGTCTTTAATTATTTGGCAATATAACATTTCTTTGAGGTCTCCCATGCTTCTAGTAAAACTCTATCATCTAAACAAAACTTTCTTAATATCTGAGGTTGAGAAATTTCCATATATTTTTAAATGTTTTTTGGCAATAACTTTAAATTGTCTTAAATAAATAGTTTAAAAATTTTTCATTATATTCTTAGACCTATTGTTCATTTATTGTTCTCATTTGACTGATGTGTGCAGCAACCAATTCTGGAAATTGGGAGCCTGTCTTGCTTAAGAAAATGTCAGGAATTCACCAACTGTGGAAGTCTAATAGTTTTATTTTCCCAGTTCCTCAAGGAATTTTGAAATACTCCTCCATTTTCTCCTTGTAAATACTCTGAATTGCATTGTGGTATAAAATTAACTTGTACAGAATATTAAGATTTTATCCTTGTTCCAGGTTCTATATTAAATAAAGCTTAATTAGGGTTTTTAAACTGATCAGACATATTAAATTTGATAGTTTGCCACAGAACATCCAAAGTTTGGAAAAAATAAACATTTTTCTTTCTTTCTTATGCAAAAGTTAAAACTTTAAAATACAGGCAATTTTATTTTCTTTGCGTTGTTTATTGACTTATCTGTGTTTTAAGCAGGTCAGTTTCAGTCACATTTTAATCAGATTTTGATATTTTTCAGTTATTATAACAGTTGCTATATAGATTCATACTGACTTTCAGAGCTGGAGAGCTTATAATTTGAGTCTCAGGTATCACACCAATACTTAAAGTTCTAGGGAACTACTAGGTTGTACAAAGAGCAAAGCATTTCAGAATTTAATGATAATAAAGTTTATAATCTGTGCTCTAATTGTTATAAGAATTTTTAAATGAAGCTACTTTGAGAAATAAAAACATCGAATGATTGTTTATATTAAAAAACCATAGCAGAGATTTTGTTCTTTTTCACTTTTACATGTTTACAGAGTCATGGTAATTCACAGAAAAGTATAATTTATATGCTTGTCCTGACTTCCTTTTAAAGTCCTTCTTTGTGGGTGTGTTGGGAGCTCACTGGTTAGAGTGCCCACTTTCTGTGTGGGAGAGCTGGGTTTGGTTCCCAGACCGTGCACCCCCCAAAAATCTTAAATTCTTTCCTTGTGACAGATGGAGCATAAGACTGACCCTATATATGTTTTGAGAAGTATTAAAGCAAAGCAGTACAACTGACAACTTGGCTATTTCTATGATCTATATCTTTTTAAGACTAACAAAGCCATGGCTATCAACACCATATCATTGAGCAACATCATTCAAATTAGTATCAGGATATGACATGGATAGTGAGAACACTGTCAGACTTTTATGAACTTCATATAATCTCTAAATATATTAATAATATTTCACTTGTACAGATTTAACCAGCAATAAGACAGAAAATCTCTTTTAACCACTACAATGCTTCCCAAACACCTCCTTGGCCATGCATTATACTATTTTAGCACCTTACTTATACAAGGTGAAAGAACAAATTATTTGTAAGTTTTTTCCCCTTAATATTGATAAGATTTGTCTTCTGAAATAAAGGAAAATAAGGGCAGCATAATCATTAACAGGGATATTATTCTGATGTAGGGTCTTTGTTTTCTAGACAGAGTAGTTGGATGATTAAGAAAATGTTTTTAAAAACTACATTAAGAACAGACTGACAATCCATGTTATTTTAGCACAGAGGAAATTAAACTTTAGCTTTGTATGAATACCCAGTTTGACACAAAAAGCTTTCTATTTTAAAATATGTGATACACAGATTTACTAAATTTTGGTCAGAATTCACTTTCACAAACTCCTTTTTACAATCCTCTAGGTTAATTTAGAGCTTATGGGACATAATCAGAATTAAATTTGATAGCAAATTCACAAAGCATTTTGAGCTTGCATACTTCCTTCTAATAACAGCATTAATGAAAGGGAGAAGAGACACAGATACTACAAAGTAATGAAAGAAGAAATGTGTGCTTGTGTTTGGAACACAGCCATGCATCTATATACTGTAAACTCACAATACACAAATAATTACTTTATAATGTGCTTAAAATCCTTCAGTGCAATCCAGCACTTCAAAAGTCAGAAAAAAATCCAAGTTTTAAATATAATCAGCTTTTCAATATTCATCATTTATATTCAGAAAAATTCAAATTTTGCTCATTATTTCCAAGTGCTAAATAATAACTAGAATATGTTAGTTTACAAAATTGTTATGGCTTCTAAAAAACTAGTTCTTCTTTATAGGTCTAAAAAGTGTCATCTCTTCTATGAGATCTTCTCAGATATTTATCTGCTTTTTAATTTCCTTCAGCATTTTTATTACTTTATTGCTACCATTTTATACTATACCCTAGTAAATGTATATTCTAACTAAAATATAAATTCTTTGATGCTAAGAATTAGGTTTTTCCTATCTATGACACCATCTGCTAACTAAACATGCTAATTGACATTAACAAAGCTACTACAAATTCAACTTTTTCAACATGCTGAGGTAACAAATGGTCAAGTAAACAAAAGCCTGATTCTTTGAAATCCAAGTTATCAAGGATATAAAAAGTCATTTATATATCTTACTAAACTAACTGATTTTTTCAATAGAATATGTTTGAAGCATTAGCATATTCTTATTTTATTATATTTTATGTAAGTGTTACTAGGTACATTGGTACGTTGCTCAGTTTATGTAACAGCATGTTTAGCTAGGTAAGCTTACTTATTAGTAAGTTTGTATACATCAGGGAAAGCATACCCAAGCAGAATCAAATTTCATTAGTTCAATTCAAAATGTATACAAAATTCCTTTAAATAGAGGTTGAAAAAATCTGTTTGTTTTTAAAATTACTAATAATTGTAAAAGCACACCTTTTCCTCTCTTGGGTATTCTTGAAAGAATTTGGGGGAGATATCACAGCTTATGATCTGTAACCAGTAATCCTTAGGTTTGTTATTTTTTCTTAGACCTGAGATTGCTCCTTTCTCAGTGAGAGAAGAAATATGTTCTCTAAACTTTTGTTGATATACAGTTATGCTATATTTATTACATTAATAACAGCATATAATCATGTATCAAGAGCATCTATGAAAATTGGAGAGTTTCAGTTACAAAAAGGAAAAATAGTTTTAATAAGAAAGAGGAATACATTTTTATGACCAGCATATAGGTATAATAAGAGGCTTATAATACAGAACATATGGGACTTAGAGATACACAGAAGGTAGAGATGGTTGACCTGTTCGCTAATGAGGTTGAACTTCAATGTAAGGGAATAGATAGACATGGAGTTGGTTCTCTAGTGGGTCTATAAGTAACATTACCATATGGAAGATGGACAAGACTTAAAAGGGTCGTATAGACCTATGTGTCCCACTGATTGACAGTAGAAATATTAATTAGTTCTTGCAAGAATTGCTTCAAAGATACAATTCTTGTACAAAGAGTGTTTACGTCCAAGGTACAAGGGAAAAACTGCTATTGCATGCTATGAGCTATGTTCAAAAGGAAACTACCAGCATTACCACAGCAACAGCAGAAGTAAATATTGAGGGGAGGGGCAACAGTTAAGAGGAGGTTTGGATTTCCGATTTGGTGAGGGTGTGTTTATTGGTTTTCTGTCTCTTGGGAACAATGGAATTATCTAAAATTGGGAATGTTGATGGACTGTGGACTTTGGGCCCTCTACATGATGCCCAATGAATGCAGGTGGCTGAAGGATGCATTAACTGAGTAGATTGGTGAATGATGGCAGATAATGATGAGTGAATGTTGTGCTGTTACAGAAAAGGAACAAAGTCATTGAGGCATGCTATGATGTGCATGAACATGTGGGACATTTGATGAGATAAAATAAGCCAGAAACAAAAGAACAAGAATGGTATGGTCACCTTTGGAAATTACTTATAAGAAAACAAGGGCCTAGATTGTAAGCTTTTACAGCAGACACATTAAGTTCTGGATTTTGAGAGGCTGTATTTAATATCTTGATATTTAGAGATAAAAACAAAACCAAACAGGTTGGGAGTAAAGTAATTTGAAACATAGGAGTAAGGAAGACAGTGTCTGTATTTCAGAACCACACATACTCTTTGAGACCAGTGAAAAGAAGGTTCATTTGGTCTGGAACTGAAATTTTCTGTAGGACATAATCTAAAGCAGTCTATCTGTATAGCTCATTTGAACAACAGAATAAGAAAGAGGTCCTTTAATCCTGTATAGAATGTTGTAATGTCTGGGTACATCCTGGAATATATTAAGCAGATAATCAAAAAGTATTGGCAAAGTCCTATGAGGGAGGGGAAAAGAATATGGAACTATTAAACCTTGCCATCAGGGAATCCCCTGATACTGTGTCAAACTTTATGGACACCCAAATCAATAGGTGAAGCCCTTGATCTTGAGGCTTACCCTTGTGAAGGTAGCAGAGAAGCTTAGACTACCTATAGGCATGCCTAAGAGTTACTTTGGGAGGACCTCTTTTATTGCTCAGACATGGCCTCAGTCTCTCTAAGCCCAACTCTACAAGTGAAATCATTGCCCTACCCCCTACATGACACATGACATTCAGGGATGAAATACTCCCTGGCAACATGGGAAAGGACTCCCAGGGATGAATCCAGACCTGGGACTGTGGGATCAACAATTACATCCTGACCAAAAGGGGTGAAAGAAGTGTAAATAATAAAATATCAATGGCAGAGAGAGTTCAAGTAGAGTCGAGGGGCTACTCTGGAGGTTCCTCTTATGCAAGTCTCAGGTAGACCTTGTAACCTATCAAAACCTGCCATCCCCCAACCACGAACATTCCAGGCAATCCTAAAGAACACCTAGGGCAATATATGATTCCACAAAGGTTGCATGCACTAGAGTAACTTTCCAGAAACCTACAACCTCCAGACGGGTCCCTGGTCCAGAAATCCTGAAACCTAGCCCAGCCTCTCCAGAACATCAGATAGTTCCATCTCCCTACCCCATATTAGTGGCAGACCTTTCCAATATGAAAAATTTAGAATGGCCATAGCCCAAACACTCCTAAAAGAGGGATGGAAAGATCAAAAGTGGTGGTGGAGTTATACATAGAAGGTAGGATATATGAATGCTTAAATTAAGTTGAATATAAATGCTTAAATGAATCATTATATTGATATCTCTTTTAGTGTCCAGTATTTCAGAGTATCAAGAAGTAAAAACCTAAAATTGTGGAATTGTAACTCATGTCAAACTCTGAAATATGTTCTACAAGGATTGCAGTGTTGTGCTTTGAAATTTATCCCTTTTTTAATATATGTTATTTTTCACAAAAAATGAAGGAAAATAAGTTGTTTGTGATGATAAAAAAGTATTTAAGCCATTTAGCCTGCTATATTCTGGAGCAGCTAGAGGAAAAATTTGAGAGGATCATTTGGTAGCCCATGACAAACTCTGGGATCTGTCTTGTAATTTCTTGTTGGAAAGTGTTTTGGAAACTATCGCTTTTTATTTGTCTGTTTTGCATTTATGTTATACCATACAATAGAAAAGTTTAAAAAAAACTGTATTTACCAGGCATCCTGTCTTTCAAGGGGCATATGACCAACTGTGGCCAATGAAATGGGAGTGGAAGTGATGTGGACCTTCTCCAGGCTGAAGTAGCAAAAAGTCCCAGCACGCTTTTTAAGTCTCTCTCTTCTGCAGAGACAGATGTGAATGCCTAGTGTTGAACATGGAAGAGCCGAGGTCCATGAAGCAGCACATGGAGGAGAGTAACTCAAAACCTCAGCAGAGAGTTTGAACAAGAGATAAACTGATATTGTTCTAAGTCACTGACTTTTGGGGGTTATTTGTTATCGCATCATCACCCAGCCTCTTTTGAACAATACAGTCCCCCTATAGATTTACTTGGATTATTTTTTACGTGAACTCTTAGAGCAACTGTGAACAATGGCAGTTTTGTTTCTTCCTTTTGAATTCTTAGGTAATTGAATTCTTATGAATACCAACCTTAACAATCAATGATGTTGATGTTATGTTTTGCAGATCTTCAATTAAATATTTATTAATGTTGAAAAAAAGAATATATCCCACCTTCTCAGAGATTAACACAAAATTACCATTTAAATTATACCTATTCAGAAGTGTGCTCCTTGCCTGTAGAGGAAAAAAAGGTTATTTTTCTACTATATTTTCAAATTTAGTGTGATCTGTTTACAAATATATCCCAAACCTGTGTTTATCTTAAGGTTTTTGAATATTATCAGAATGAAGTGGAATTTATTGAAAATTCCAATTTTTCATTCAGCTACAATTAAGAGGAAGCAAAATTTCTGAGTGAAAGAAAATTCACACATCCTCTACCCACACCCCACCTCAACATATAAATAAGAGGACAGAGTTAGCACTGTGTTATATGCAAAGTCATCTTGTCAAAACACAGTTAATTCAGTGAAATATAATCAGTGAAACTTTTCCTGCACAAATGGTATGATTCCTAATTATACCCAATATCTTTTCAGTAAAGTTAGTCAAAATCAAAATATATTTTCTTGTGTCCTATATAACCTTTTTTTGTATGTTGTATAGCAAGGTCACATTTCATTATTTTTCCATGTGAGTGAACCTGTTATTGCAGCACCAATTGTTGAATTTGTTTGTTTATTTTGCTTGTTTGTTTTGCTATTGGGGAAGTGTATGGACCAAGAATCAAACCTGGGTCTCCTGCATGGCAGGTTAGAATTCTACCACTGAACTATCCTTGCATCCTCATGATTTTTGATAACCGTGCCTATGCAGTACTAAAAACCCTTCTCCAAATTAATTATTGTAAGTAAATTCTGACAAGCATTTTCATTTAATTCATGAGAAAATTAACTTGTACATTTTACATTAATGTCCCATTTGCAAAATATATTCATATGAGGGTAAGTGTTTTTTGTTTAAGAATGAATAAATCCTATAGGACACTCTGCCTGTGAAGTAGGGGATGATTCTTGGGCTCTTTCCAGTGACTATATATAAAGATTGATTGCTGGCAGTATTTATTAAGGTTATGAGATGGAAGATATTTGGGGTCTCCTTCCATTATCATGCCTCTCTCAAAAAAAAAAGAATTTATCAAGAACTCCCTAACTTTTCCATCCTTTTCTTAAGAAAGCATCTGCAGTCTCTTCTCCACAGTTATAACTTTTTACTAACATAGCACAAAACATGTGAGTTTCAAAGTATTATCTCAATCTCAGCAGTGTTCAGAAAATAGGGAAAAATAGGCAAGAGTGATATTTTTAGCACTGAAGTAATTTGGTGTGTAGAATAATTGGAATGTGTTAACTGAAATAGCTTTTATAATAGGCATGCTGCATCATTTCAACTTACCACAAAGACAAGGAACATCTGATGCTTGCAAAAATTTCAGCAGAATTTGTTGTCTTAGCACTATATGGAGCAAGAAGAAGGAAACCCCAGTGGGCTACACAAACTGGAAAGGCTGACCTGAGAAAAAACCTGCATCCTTTTCCTTGGCAAAGCTTCGCCATACTTTATCAGGCCTGGGGACCCATTACAGAAGTTTCTACTCTACTGCAATAGCCAATGTGTTAACATGAATATTGTGAAATTGCATTATATTTGCTGATTTACACACAGAAGGTATAGGGTCAGATGAATTTGGAAGTCCATACATATAGTCAGCAAGAATCAGAGAAATCTTTCAGAAAGGGATGATTCCTTAGGTATTTGTTTAGTGGTTACAAAACCATTCAGCGATAGGTAAGAAAGGGATAGAATAAGTCTCTGATGACCAAGGCAGAAGTGCAGGTGTAAGATATGAACAAAAGTTGGAAAGTGGGTCTTTAAATAATGAATATTGGTTAAGGTCATAGTGAAGGTCAAAGTAAGAGGAAATTTCTTTTGGGTCCTTAACTTTTGAGTGAGACTTTTTGCCATTCCACCTATTTAAGGCAAAGACTTTCCTATAGATTGTGATTTGGTGGAAACTACAAGTCACAACAATACAGGTTGACATGAGCAAACAGCAGGGGAAGAAAGCATGCCAACAACATAAAATGCAAATGGTATGAAATAGGTAATTAATTCTTATTTTAAAAACCACAATTGAATGAATGATAATGTGCATTTAAGACAATGCTCTCTTGTTCCCTGCCTCAATCACCAATGTTTAAACGTACTCACTGCACACACATACACACAAACACAACATTTATAACTAATAATGGCATTAACCATTGGGAATAAGGTGTTAGCAGAAGTAAAATGACCCAACTATATATTTTTCTGTTAGTTTACATACATGAAGTGTATCTTAGTTTGCCAGGACTACTGTACCAACCTACCACAAACTAGTTGGCATAAATAACATGTATTTATTATCTCATGGTTCTGGAGGCTAGAAGTTCCAAACAAAAGTATCAGTGATGCCAGGATTCTTCTGAATTCCATAGGATTCTTGGACTGACTCTATGAAAATCCAAAACTAAATCTCTGCCTCCATCACAAAGTGTTTTTCTCTCTGTCTCACTCAGTCTCACTCTCTCTCTATCAGCCATTTGTCTCTATCAACACTTGTCCATATAGGAATGCCTGTCATATTGGATTAGGAGGGCCCAATATTAAATCCAGTTTAGCTTCATCCTAACTAATTAATCTTCAAATATCCTATTCGTAAGTGAGTTCACATTCACAGCACCTGGGGTTAGAACTTGAACATGTCTTGGGGGGAAACAATTTTATCCATAACATGGGGTAACAAAACCAAAACTTCATTATTTTGTAAATCACATTCATTGCCACTTCCATGCCAAGAACACTGTACAGAGTGCAACTTTCTAGAAAACAACAAGAATTGCAGTAGAAGGCAAAACTTCCCTGTCCCATCTCTGCTATTTACTATGTTTCTTGACCTTGGGGAAAGCAGTTAACTTCTCTCTTCAGCTGTGAAATGGGAAAATGGAAGTAGTAATGGGGTCCCACACTCTCATTTGCTATGCAAACATCAGCTTTACCAACATCATCTCAATAATGGGTGAGGTCTTCAGACACTTCTAATTTCTTAGTATATATTTAATAATTCAGTCTCCAGAACATTTCCCAAATAAAATGATCAGATTTTGGCACAGAAGGATTGAAAAACTTGCAGAATGTTTATACCTAATAAGTTACAAAAAGGAGGTATAATGCCAAGAATTCTGATCTCAAAATACATGGTTGTAACCATGACATTTAACACTCCTTCGGGAACAGTAAATAGTAAATGTTGACTATTATTTTAATTTGAGTTTCTTATTCAATAGCTGTTGATATACACTGAATTCTTAACTTTGTGCTAGAATTATAAATACATTATGTCTATTTTTAATAATACATTACCTTGGTATTCCACATTTAACATAAATTCAAGTAACATAAATATCAAACAAATGTCATGAGGTTTTTCATTCACTTCATGATAGACTCAGAGAGAAAAATATCTTTTATTCCATTGAATATGTCCTTACCCTTTTATTTACAGTACTCTGACACAGAATTCTCATTTTAGACAGGAAAATATTCCCCTTTTCTCAAATAAGCTTGCTAAAAATCAGAAATCTTGGTTACATTATTTGGATCTCTTCTTCAAAATATCTTAAATCTTCTGTAAAACATCAGCTGTATACAGGAAAGCCTAAATTGTTTTCTTAGCTGTGACCTTAAATATATTCCCTTCCATTCACTTTTCATTGATCAATTATTTTAGAGAACATACTTTCTGGAAGTATAAAAAGAGTCAATTTTCATTCATCTTTAAAGAATGAATGAAACCTAGGAGCAAAATTAATAGCTGTGCATATACTGAGGACATTAAAATAAGCTTCTAGGAATACTTTACTTTTTAGAAATTATTGTTTGGCTTTAATAAAAATAGTTTTTATTGAGCTGGGTTTGGCTTGAAAGAGTTGGAGTTAAACTGTATGTATCTCCTCCTACCTCTGTGATTAGTGATGTCACATTGCTAACTTCTTACAGCTGTGTTGGGAATATTTGCACCGCAATAATTAGAAGGCACTATAATTTAGCCCCCACTTACACTCCAGAACTAGATGTTAAATATTTATAGATACAACACTGTAAAGTAAACCAATGCATCCCATCAACAGGGATCTAGGAATATAAATTATCCTTCTTGAAAATCTATCTTAACAGCCTTAATACTGTGTGTTTGATTACAGTGAAGGATGCAATCTTGGGGGGACATGCCTTGGAGGAGATGATCAATCATACAGAAATTTATGATTTTCTTCTTCTGGGATTTACTGATGAACCAGGGATACAGATCCTATACACTTTCCTTTTCCTCCTGGCTGGCCTGGCAGCCCTGATAGGAAATGGGCTCACCCTCATTCTCATTATATATGACCCTCGACTTCACACTCTCATTCACTTCTTCCTGAAGAATTTTTCATTCATGTAATCTCTGTTACATTTCTGTCACTGTACCTAAATTTTTTCTTAACTCCCTAATGAACAGGAGCTCTGTATCCTTCTTTGGATGAATTTTGCATGTGTTTTCTCTCGTCTTTTTTGCATCTGCTGAAGTATATATTCTCACAGTCATGTCTTATGACTGCTATGTGGCCAATTGCCATTCATTGCACTATAAGGTCATCATGAACTGAGAGACCTGTAGACAAATGACTATATATATCAGTGAGGGTAATGAACACTACAGCTACATTCTCCATAACTTTCATTTCCAATAGAATCCATCAGTTCTTCTGTGATATTCCACAAATTATTTTAATCTGAGAGTCCAAAATAAACATAGGTGAAATTGGAATTATTGCATTTATATTTAGTGTAATACTAGTTTGCTTCATAGGTATACATTATTCCTATGTCCATTTATTTTTTTGCTGTGTGAAGGACCTTCTCTTCAGAGGGCAGAAAAAAGCACCTTTCTACCTGTATCCTTCATCTAGTGGTTGCAACTTTGTTTATTCTATTTCTTTGACTTATCTGAAGCCAAATTCTGACTTGAAGTCAGTTGTAGAAATAAGTTTGGCTTTATTTTTCACTGTTCTATGTCCAATATCGAGCCCATCACATACAGCCTTAGGAACAAGGACAAGAAAGCTGCTCTGGGGAAAGTGCTTGGCCTGAAAGCACATATCAAATTAAATATATTTGGGTGGTTTAGGGAGAGGTCATATTTCTTAAACTATAAGAAGTTATTTTCAAGTTTTAACATTTATAAAACATAGATGGTTCTTAAAATTTATACTCTTCAGGTTAATTGAGATTAATGACAGTGGTTATTGCAGACTGTGTTTCAGAGGAATGAATGAAAAATAAATCCAGGGATTTTAATGGAACACATCTTTAACTTCTAATAATAAAACAGTTGTATGTAGAGTTGGGTCAGTTGGTGAACACATTTAATGAGAAATATTAAGAAAGGATTAAAAATATATTTTCTAATTGAAAAACTAGCTTAAGAGATGAGTAACAATGTCTTTTTCAATTTAAATGTAATTTTATAAAAATGTTGCATGAATAATGCACTTGACTAAATAAAATACAACTGAATTGGTATAACCTGGGCATCCACAATACAAAGGGGTTGTGCAAAAATCACATGAGGATTAATACTTTAAAAATAAATCAACCAATTCTGATCTTTAGATTTCCTAGGTGATGGATAACCTTACCTCTAGTCTTTTCCCAACATTTTCAAGTTGATCTAGGTAAGAAACTTTAGCACTTCATATTCTTATGCCCTGCCTGAAATTGCACCCATTTTGCAGAGATCCCTTTGTATCTTCATAATGGATAAATTAAATTATCCTTACTTTTCTTAACCTACATACAATTAGAGGTTGCAGGGTGTGTGTGTGTGTAGGAGGAAAGGGGCTTTCTCTCCTAGTATGACTTTCAATGACCCTAGCCACCTGACCTAAGTTTACTTGGGAGCCTATACACTATGGTGTTTCACTGCTCCAAGATGATGCCATCAATACGTTTTCTTATAAGCACCAAGGGCTGCTAGTGCTGTGGATTACAGTGTGGCATTCATGACATTTCATCCTTACAAAACATATCCACTGCAATTAGGTAGTAATACATGATTAAGATCTGGGCAAAGTGAGTGTGGCAATGTGATATAAAACTTAAGGCAGATATCCTCAGAGGTCATGCATTCACAGGGTTTTCTGTCATGTTAATTGGAATATGTCTGTGGTGTGTGGGCAAATTTCAGAGCACACAAATGAGACTGACATCCTGGACTTCTTACCCATGAACCAGTCATTGTACAGGTTTCCAACAGAAATGCATATCTACCCTAGCCAAGAATATATATGAACAGTATTTTTACATAGCCCAAAGTGGAAACTCACATAATGTCAACAAACAATTAAACATATAAAGTGTGGCTTATTCACATAATAGACACTCTGGAACAGTAGGGCAAAACAAAAAAACATTGATTTAGATAATCATTATAATAAGCAAGAAGAGACACAAATGCAAACTTACAACACAGCCCCATTTGTATAAACATGAAAACAGGCATATAACTGATCATTTGAAGTCATTATATTGTGGGGTTAGTGATTGTAAAGGGGCACTCTTGGGGTGTTGTAAATTTTTTTCTTGGCTTGGTTGCTTATTTGTAAAAAAATGAATGTATACACTTACTATTTGAAGGTTTTTATCATGTTTCATTTTTTTTCAATGTGCTTTTCTGCTAATTCTTTTTTTATTAATTAAAGAAAAAAAAAGAAATTAACCCAACATTTAGAAATCATTCCATTCAACATATGCAATCAGTAATTCTTAATATCATCACATAGATGCATGATCATCATTTCTTAGTATATTTGCATCGATTTAGAAGAAGAACTAGCAAAGCAACAGAAAAAGATATAGAATGTTAATATAGAGAAAAAAATAAAAATAATAATAATAGTACAAAAAAAGACAAACAAACAAACAGACAGACAAAAAAAAACCTATAGCTCAGATGCAGCTTCGTTCAGTGTTTTAACATGATTACTTTACAATTAGGTATTATTGTGCTGTCCATTTTTGAGTTTTTGTATCTAGTCCTGTTGCACAGTCTGTATCCCTTCAGCTCCAATCACCCATTATCTTACCCTGTTTCTAACTCCTGCTGGACTCTGTTACCAATGACATATTCCAAGTTTATTCTCGAATGTCGGTTCACATCAGTGGGACCATACAGTATTTGTCCTTTAGTTTTTGGCTAGACTCACTCAGCATAATGTTCTCTAGGTCCATCCATGTTATTACATGTTTCATAAGTTTATTCTGTCTTAAAGCTGCATAATATCCCATCGTATGTATATACCACAGTTTGTTTAGCCACTTGTCTGTTGATGGACATTTTGGCTGTTTCTATCTCTTTGCAACTGTAAATAATGCTGCTATAAACATTGGTGTGCAGATGTCCATTTATTACTTGCCCTTAATTCCTTTGAGTAGATACCTAGCAATGGTATTGCTGGGTTGTATGGCAATTCTATATTCAGCTTTTTGAGGAACCACCAAACTGCCTTCCACAGTGTTTGCACCATTTGACATTCCCACCAACAGTGGATAAGTGTGCCTCTTTCTCCGCATCCTCTCCAGCACTTGGCATTTTCTGTTTTGTTGATAATGGCCATTCTGGTAGGTGTGAGATGATATCTCATTGTGTTTTTGATTTGCATTTCTCTAATGGCCAGGGACATTGAGCATCTCTTCATGTGCCTTTCGGCCATTTGTTTTTCCTCTTCTGAGAGGTGTCTGTTCAAGTCTTATTCCCATTTTGTAATTGGGTTGGCTGTCTTTTTGTTGTTGAGTTGGACAATCTCTTTATAAATTCTGGATACTAGACGTTTATCTGATATGTCATTTCCAAATATTGTCTCCCATTGTGTAGGCTGTCTTTCTACTTTCTTGATGAAGTTCTTTGATGCACAAAAGTGTTTAATTTTGAGGAGCTCCCATTTATTTATTTCCTTCTTCAGTGCTCTTGCTTTAGGTTTAAGGTCCATAAAACCGCCTCCATTGTAAGTTTCATAAGATATCTCCCTACATTTTCCTCTAACTGTTTTATGGTCTTAGACCTAATGTTTAGATCTTTGATCCATTTTGAGTTAACTTTTGTATAGGGTGTGAGAGATGGGTCTTCTTTCATTCTTTTGCATATGGATATCCAGTTCTCTAGGCACCATTTATTGAAGAGACTGTTCTGTCCCAGGTGAGTTGGCTTGACTGCCTTATCAAAGATCAAATGTCCATATATGAGAGGGTCTATATCTGAGCACTCTATTCAATTCCATTGGTCGATATATCTATCTTTATGCCAATACCATGCTGTTCTGACCACTGTGACTTCATAATATGTCTTAAAGTCAGGCAGTGTGAGACCTCCAGTTTCGCTTTTTTTCCTCAAGATGTTTTTAGCAATTCGGGGCACCCTGCCCTTCCAGATAAATTTGCTTATTGGTTTTTCTATTTCTGAAAAATAAGTTGTTGGGATTTTGATTGGTATTGCATTGAATCTGTAGATCAATTTAGGTAGGATTGACATCTTAACTATATTTAGTCTTCCAATCCATGAACACGGTATGCCCTTCCATCTATTTAGGTCTTCTGTGATTTCTTTAAGCAGTTTTTTGTAGTTTTCTTTATATATGTTTTTTGTCTCTTTAGTTAAATTTATTCCTAGGTATTTTATTCTTTTAGTTGCAATTGTAAATGGGATTCGTTTCTTGATTTCCCCCTCAGCTTGTTCATTACTAGTGTATAGAAATGCTACAGATTTTTGAATGTTGATCTTGTAACCTGCTACATTGCTGTACTCATTTATTAGCTCTAGTAGTTTTGTTGTGGATTTTTCCGGGTTTTCGACGTATAGTATCATATCGTCTGCAAACAGTGATAGTTTTGCTTCTTCCTTTCCAATTTTGATGCCTTGTATTTCTTTTTCTTGTCTAATTGCTCTGGCTAGAACCTCCAACACAATGTTGAATAATAGTGGTGATAATGGACATCCTTGTCTTGTTCCTGATCTTAGGGGGAAAGTTTTCAATTTTTCCCCATTGAGGATGATGTTAGCTGTGGGTTTTTCATATATTCCCTCTATCATTTTAAGGAAGTTCCCTTGTGTTCCTATCTTTTGAAGTGTTTTCAACAGGAAAGAATGTTGAATCTTGTCAAATGCCTTCTCTGCATCAATTGAGATGATCATGTGATTTTTCTGCTTTGATTTGTTGATATGGTGTATTACATTAATTGATTTTCTTATGTTGAGCCATCCTTGCATACCTGGGATGAATCCTACTTGGTCATGATGTATAATTCTTTTAATGTGTTGTTGGATACGATTTGCTAGTATTTTATTGAGGATTTTTGCATCTATGTTCATTAGAGAGATTGGTCTGTAGTTTTCTTTTTTTGTAATATCTTTGCCTGGTTTTGGTATGAGGGTGATGTTGGCTTCATAGAATGAATTAGGTAGTTTTCCATCCGCTTCGATTTTTTTGAAGAGTTTGAGGAGAGTTGGTACTAATTCTTTCTGGAATGTTTGATAGAATTCACATGTGAAGCCGTCTGGTCCTGGACTTTTCTTTTTAGGAAGCTTTTAAATGACTGATTCAATTTCTTTACTTGTGATTGGTTTGTTGAGGTCATCTATGTCTTCTTGAGTCAAAGTTGGTTGTTCATGTCTTTCCAGGAATCCATCCATTTCCTCTAAATTGTTGTATTTATTAGTGTAAAGTTGTTCATAGTATCCTGTTATTACCTCTTTTATTTCTGTGAGGTCAGTAGTTATGTCTCCTCTTCCATTTCTGATCTTATTTATTTGCATCCTCTCTCTTCTTCTTTTTGTCAATCTTGCTAAGGGCCCATCAATCTTATTGATTTTCTCATAGAACCAACTTCTGGTCTTATTGATTTTCTCTATTGTTTTCATGTTTTCGATTTCATTTATTTCTGCTCTAATCTTTGTTATTTCTTTCCTTTTGCTTGCTTTGGGATTTGTTTGTTGTTCTTTCTCCAGTTCTTCCAAGTGGACAGTTAATTCCTGCATTTTTGCCTTTTCTTCTTTTCTGATATAGGCATTTAGGGCAATAAATTTCCCTCTTAGCACTGCCTTTGCTGCGTCCCATAAGTTTTGATATGTTGTGTTTTCATTTTCATTCGCCTCGAGGTATTTACTAATTTCTCTTGCAATTTCTTCTTTGATCCACTCGTTGTTTAAGAGTGTGTTGTTGAGCCTCCACGTATTTGTGAATTTTCTGGCACTCTGCCTATAATTGATTTCCAACTTCATTCCTTTATGATCCGAGAAAGTGTTGTGTATGATTTCAATCTTTTTAAATTTGTTAAGACTTGCTTTGTGACCCAGCATATGGTCTATCTTTGAGAATGATCCATGAGCACTTGAGAAAAAGATGTATCCTGCTGTTGTGGGATGTGATGTCCTTTAAATGTCTGTTAAGTCTAGCTCATTTATAGTAATATTCAGATTTTCTATTTCTTTATTGATCCTCTGTCTAGCTGTTCTGTCCATTGATGAGAGTGGTGAATTGAAGTCTCCAACTATTATGGTATATGTGTCTATTTCCCTTTTCAGTGTTTGCAGTGTATTCCTCACGTATTTTGGGGCATTCTGGTTCAGTGCATAAATATTTATGATTGTTATGTCTTCTTGTTTAATTGTTCCTTTTATTAGTAGATAGTGTCCTTCTTTGTCTCTTTTAACTGTTTTACATTTGAAGTCTAATTTGTTGGATATTAGTATAGCTACTTCTACTCTTTCCTGGTTGTTATTTGCATGAAATATCTTTTCCCAACCTTTCACTTTCAATCTATGTTTATCTTTGGGTCTGAGATGTGTTTCCTGTAGACAGCATATAGAAGGATCCTGTTTTTTAATCCATTCTGCCAGTCTATGTCTTTTGATTGGGGAATTCAGTCCATTAACTATTAGTGTTATTACCGTTTAGATAATATTTTCCTCTACCATTTTGCCTTTTATATTATATATATCATATCTGACTTTCCTTCTTTCTACACTCTTCCCATACCTCTCTCTTCTGTCTTTTCGTATCTGACTCTAGTGCTCCCTTTAGTATTTCTTGCAGAGCTGGTCTCCTGGTCACAAATTCTCTCAGTGACTTTTTGTCTGAGAATGTTTTAATTTCTCCCTCATTTTTGAAGGACAATTTTGCTGGATGTAGGAGTCTTGGTTGGCAGTTTTTCTCTTTTAGTAATTTAAATATATCATCCCACTGTCTTCTAGCTTCCATGGTTTCTGCTGAGAAATCTACACATAGTCTTATTGGGTTTCCCTTGTATGTGATGGATTGTTTTTCTCTTGCTGCTTTCAAGATCCTCTCTTTCTCTTTGACCTCTGACATTCTAACTAGTAAGTGTCTTGGAGAATGCCTATTTGTGTCTAATCTCTTTGGGGTGCGCTGCACTTCTTGGATCTGTAATTTTAGGTCTTTCATAAGAGTTGGGAAATTTTCAGTGATAATTTCTTCCATTAGTTTTTCTCCTCCTTTTCCCTTCTCTTCTCCTTCTGGGACACCCACAACACGTATATTTGTGCGGTTCAAATTGTCCTTCAGTTCCCTGATACCCTGTTCAAATTTTTCCATTCTTTTCCCTATAGTTTCTGTTTCTTTTTGGAATTCAGATGTTCCATCCTCCAAATAACTAATTCTATCTTCTGTCTCTTTAAATCTGTCATTATATGTATCCATTGTTTTTTCCATCTTTTCTACTTTATCCTTCACTTCCATAAGTTCTGTGATTTGTTTTTTCAGTTTTTCTATTTCTTCTTTTTGTTCAGCCCATGTCTTCTTCATGTCCTCCCTCAATTTATCAATTTCGTTTTTGAAGAGGTTTTCCATTTCTGTTTGTATATTCATCATTAGTTGTCTCAGCTCCTGTATCTCATTTGAACTATTGGTTTGTTCTTTTGACTGGGCCATATTTTCAATTTTCTGAGCATGATCCGTTATCTTCTGCTGGTGTCTGGGCATTTAGTCAGATTTCCCTGGGTGTTGAATCCAACAGGTTGAAAGATTTTTCTGTGAAATCTCTGAGTTCTGTTTTTCTTATCCTGCCCAGTAGGTGGTGCTCGTGGCACACATTTGTCTGACGGTCTCACCAGTAAAAGGTGCTGTGGGTCCTTTAACTTTGGAAAACTCTCGCCGTGGGGGAGGTTCGCCAGCCGAAGCAGCTTGGAACAGTGCCAGCTGGCCTGGGGATCCGAACGCGGGGAGGGTCGCCAGCCGCTGCAGCCCGGGAGAGCGCCCGTCTGAATCTCCTAGTCAGCCTGGGGCACCATGCGTGGCGGGAGGGCGCCAGCCAACGCGGCCCGGGAGAGTGCCCCGTTCCCAGCCGGACCGGGAAGTCATGTGTTTGCAAGGGACCCCGGTCACCGTTCTCCGTGACCTGGGGATCTCTGATCCAATTCTCCCAGTTGATCCGGGGGGCCACACGTGGGGGGGGGCACCAGCCTCCGCGGCTTGAGGGGACCGCCTGTCCAATTGTCCCAGCTGGCCTGGGAAGGAGGAAGGGAGGAACTCCGGCCGCTTTCCACCCCGGCCCGGGGAAGCCCGTGCCCCTCGGCAATCTCACCAGAGTGGGTTCTCTCAGCCAGTCAGCCATTCCAGGATGGGGTGCGCTGTCTTTTTGATCTCTGTCATGGCTCCGGGAGCTGTTCTGTATCATTTCTACTCCCCTAGTAGCTGTTCTGGAGGAGGAACTAAGAACCGCATGTCTTAGTCTCATGTTTTATTTTTATAAAAAAGAAAAAAAACTGTTGATGAGTTAAAAATTAAAGAAATCTGAATGAAATCTTTAAAAAGAGGAATGTAATGCATATACTACATTCTGTTCCTCAAAAGTCTAAAGGAAAGCACTTATGTTTACAAATGTGTAGAAACAATGTAATTTTAAAGTCAATCGTATGAGATTTCAAGAGTTAGCATGATATTTCTGTTCTAATAAGAATAGAAAATATTTTGAGTCCCAGAAAGAACTCTATAATAACTGGTCATGCTTTTGTTAATGGACATGGTGAGTGTTTTATGAAAATATTCAAAACAGTTTATTCCCATGCCTGCATTGATTTCACACTGAGCATAGTTATATGTGGTTTACAGGAAATTCTAAATGATGATGTTTACACATGTATCCTCACTTAATTCGATATCCTGATTTTTATTCCTTCAATTGGAAATCTGTGTAAGAGCACAACTTTTTAACACATTTAATCTAAGCCAAATATCCAGTGTCAAGATGCACTTAGGAGATGATGTGATTTTTGCAGTATAACTTCAATTTTGTAGGTAACATTTGAGGCTGTGTCTATATAGAAGTAGTTTTAAAACATAGCACACTTTCTAATTGGTCAAAACACTAAGAATCACACAGTAGAGGGCTACATAAGTAAAAAGTAACATTAACAAGGAAGAGATGTTGGATGTTTTATTTTTCTGAAAAAACATAAAACTTATAATTATAATTATTAAATACAGAGAGCATATAACTACATGTAAAAGCAATGTATGATAAAGCATGCTTTTTATACTATTATACAAAAGCATTTAATATAATGTTATTGAATATCAAGATTTGTATGAGGGACTAAATTATAGAATGGTTAATAAATTTTATTTACTTGGTTTATAATGC